>NC_088230.1:40822392-40852908 GCF_036934945.1 Oncorhynchus masou masou
AATTAAAATTAAAATTAAAATTAAAATTAAAATTAAAATTAAAATTAAGATTAAAATTAAAATTAAAATTAAAATTAAAATTAAAATTAAAATTAAAATTAAAATTAAAATTAAAATTAAAATTAAAATTAAAATTAAAATTAAAATTAAAATTAAAATTAAAATTAAAATTAAAATTAAAATTAAAATTAAAATTAAAATTAAAATTAAAATTAAAATTAAAATTAAAATTAAAATTAAAATTAAAATTAAAATTAAAATTAAAATTAAAATTAAAATTAAAATTAAAATTAAAATTAAAATTAAAATTAAAATTAAAATTAAAATTAAAATTAAAATTAAAATTAAAATTAAAATTAAAATTAAAATTAAAATTAAAATTAAAATTAAAATTAAAATTAAAATTAAAATTAAAATTAAAATTAAAATTAAAATTAAAATTAAAATTAAAATTAAAATTAAAATTAAAATTAAAATTAAAAATTAAAATTAAAATTAAAATTAAAATTAAAATTAAAATTAAAATTAAAATTAAAATTAAAATTAAAATTAAAATTAAAATTAAAATTAAAATTAAAATTAAAATTAAAATTAAAATTAAAATTAAAATTAAAATTAAAATTAAAATTAAAATTAAAATTAAAATTAAAATTAAAATTAAAATTAAAATTAAAATTAAAATTAAAATTAAAATTAAAATTAAAATTAAAATTAAAATTAAAATTAAAATTAAAATTAAAATTAAAATTAAAATTAAAATTAAAATTAAAATTAAAATTAAAATTAAAATTAAAATTAAAATTAAAATTAAAATTAAAATTAAAATTAAAATTAAAATTAAAATTAAAATTAAAATTAAAATTAAAATTAAAATTAAAATTAAAATTAAAATTAAAATTAAAATTAAAATTAAAATTAAAATTAAAATTAAAATTAAAATTAAAATTAAAATTAAAATTAAAATTAAAATTAAAATTAAAATTAAAATTAAAATTAAAATTAAAATTAAAATTAAAATTAAGAAATTAAAATTAAAATTAAAATTAAAATTAAAATTAAAATTAAAATTAAAATTAAAATTAAAATTAAAATTAAAATTAAAATTAAAATTAAAATTAAAATTAAAATTAAAATTAAAAATTAAAATTAAAATTAAAATTAAAATTAAAATTAAAATTAAAATTAAAATTAAAATTAAAATTAAAATTAAAATTAAAAAAATTAAAATTAAAATTAAAATTAAAATTAAAATTAAAATTAAAATTAAAATTAAAATTAAAATTAAAATTAAAATTAAAATTAAAATTAAGAATTAAAATTAAAATTAAAATTAAAATTAAAATTAAAATTAAAATTAAAATTAAAATTAAAATTAAAATTAAAATTAAAATTAAAATTAAAATTAAAATTAAAATTAAAATTAAAATTAAAATTAAAATTAAAATTAAAATTAAAATTAAAATTAAAATTAAAATTAAAATTAAAAAATTAAAATTAAAATTAAAATTAAAATTAAAATTAAGAATTAAAATTAAAATTAAAATTAAAATTAAAATTAAAATTAAAATTAAAATTAAAAATTAAAATTAAAATTAAAATTAAAATTAAAATTAAAATTAAAATTAAAATTAAAATTAAAATTAAAATTAAAATTAAAATTAAAATTAAAATTAAAATTAAAATTAAAATTAAAATTAAAATTAAAATTAAAATTAAAATTAAAATTAAAATTAAAATTAAAATTAAAATTAAAATTAAAATTAAAATTAAAATTAAAATTAAAATTAAAATTAAAATTAAAATTAAAATTAAAATTAAAATTAAAATTAAAATTAAAATTAAAATTAAAATTAAAATTAAAATTAAAATTAAAATTAAAATTAAAATTAAAATTAAAATTAAAATTAAAATTAAAATTAAAATTAAAATTAAAATTAAAATTAAAATTAAAATTAAAATTAAAATTAAAATTAAAATTAAAATTAAAATTAAAATTAAAATTAAAATTAAAATTAAAATTAAAATTAAAATTAAAATTAAAATTAAAATTAAAATTAAAATTAAAATTAAAATTAAAATTAAAATTAAAATTAAAATTAAAATTAAAATTAAAATTAAAATTAAAATTAAAATTAAAATTAAAATTAAAATTAAAATTAAAATTAAAATTAAAATTAAAATTAAAATTAAAATTAAAATTAAAATTAAAATTAAAATTAAAATTAAAATTAAAATTAAAATTAAAATTAAAATTAAAATTAAAATTAAAATTAAAATTAAAATTAAAATTAAAATTAAAATTAAAATTAAAATTAAAATTAAAATTAAAATTAAAATTAAAATTAAAAAATTAAAATTAAAATTAAAATTAAAATTAAAATTAAAATTAAAATTAAAATTAAAATTAAAATTAAAATTAAAATTAAAATTAAAATTAAAATTAAAATTAAAATTAAAATTAAAATTAAAATTAAAATTAAAATTAAAATTAAAATTAAAATTAAAATTAAAATTAAAATTAAAATTAAAATTAAAATTAAAATTAAAATTAAAATTAAAATTAAAATTAAAATTAAAATTAAAATTAAAATTAAAATTAAAATTAAAATTAAAATTAAAATTAAAATTAAAATTAAAATTAAAATTAAAATTAAAATTAAAATTAAAATTAAAATTAAAATTAAAATTAAAATTAAAATTAAAATTAAAATTAAAATTAAAATTAAAATTAAAATTAAAATTAAAATTAAAATTAAAATTAAAATTAAAATTAAAATTAAAATTAAAATTAAAATTAAAATTAAAATTAAAATTAAAATTAAAATTAAAATTAAAATTAAAATTAAAATTAAAATTAAAATTAAAATTAAAATTAAAATTAAAATTAAAATTAAAATTAAAATTAAAATTAAAATTAAAATTAAAATTAAAATTAAAATTAAAATTAAAATTAAAATTAAAATTAAAATTAAAATTAAAATTAAAATTAAAATTAAAATTAAAATTAAAATTAAAATTAAAATTAAAATTAAAATTAAAATTAAAATTAAAATTAAAATTAAAATTAAAATTAAAATTAAAATTAAAATTAAAATTAAAATTAAAATTAAAATTAAAATTAAAATTAAAATTAAAATTAAAATTAAAATTAAAATTAAAATTAAAATTAAAATTAAAATTAAAATTAAAATTAAAATTAAAATTAAAATTAAAATTAAAATTAAAATTAAAATTAAAATTAAAATTAAAATTAAAATTAAAATTAAAATTAAAATTAAAATTAAAATTAAAATTAAAATTAAAATTAAAATTAAAATTAAAATTAAAATTAAAATTAAAATTAAAATTAAAATTAAAATTAAAATTAAAATTAAAATTAAAATTAAAATTAAAATTAAAATTAAAATTAAAATTAAAATTAAAATTAAAATTAAAATTAAAATTAAAATTAAAATTAAAATTAAAATTAAAATTAAAATTAAAATTAAAATTAAAATTAAAATTAAAATTAAAATTAAAATTAAAATTAAAATTAAAATTAAAATTAAAATTAAAATTAAAATTAAAATTAAAATTAAAATTAAAATTAAAATTAAAATTAAAATTAAAATTAAAATTAAAATTAAAATTAAAATTAAAATTAAAATTAAAATTAAAATTAAAATTAAAATTAAAATTAAAATTAAAATTAAAATTAAAATTAAAATTAAAATTAAAATTAAAATTAAAATTAAAATTAAAATTAAAATTAAAATTAAAATTAAAATTAAAATTAAAATTAAAATTAAAATTAAAATTAAAATTAAAATTAAAATTAAAATTAAAATTAAAATTAAAATTAAAATTAAAATTAAAATTAAAATTAAAATTAAAATTAAAATTAAAATTAAAATTAAAATTAAAATTAAAATTAAAATTAAAATTAAAATTAAAATTAAAATTAAAATTAAAATTAAAATTAAAATTAAAATTAAAATTAAAATTAAAATTAAAATTAAAATTAAAATTAAAATTAAAATTAAAATTAAAATTAAAATTAAAATTAAAATTAAAATTAAAATTAAAATTAAAATTAAAATTAAAATTAAAATTAAAATTAAAATTAAAATTAAAATTAAAATTAAAATTAAAATTAAAATTAAAATTAAAATTAAAATTAAAATTAAAATTAAAATTAAAATTAAAATTAAAATTAAAATTAAAATTAAAATTAAAATTAAAATTAAAATTAAAATTAAAATTAAAATTAAAATTAAAATTAAAATTAAAATTAAAATTAAAATTAAAATTAAAATTAAAATTAAAATTAAAATTAAAATTAAAATTAAAATTAAAATTAAAATTAAAATTAAAATTAAAATTAAAATTAAAATTAAAATTAAAATTAAAATTAAAATTAAAATTAAAATTAAAATTAAAATTAAAATTAAAATTAAAATTAAAATTAAAATTAAAATTAAAATTAAAATTAAAATTAAAATTAAAATTAAAATTAAAATTAAAATTAAAATTAAAATTAAAATTAAAATTAAAATTAAAATTAAAATTAAAATTAAAATTAAAATTAAAATTAAAATTAAAATTAAAATTAAAATTAAAATTAAAATTAAAATTAAAATTAAAATTAAAATTAAAATTAAAATTAAAATTAAAATTAAAATTAAAATTAAAATTAAAATTAAAATTAAAATTAAAATTAAAATTAAAAATTAAAATTAAAATTAAAATTAAAATTAAAATTAAAATTAAAATTAAAATTAAAATTAAAATTAAAATTAAAATTAAAATTAAAATTAAAATTAAAATTAAAATTAAAATTAAAATTAAAATTAAAATTAAAATTAAAATTAAAATTAAAATTAAAATTAAAATTAAAATTAAAATTAAAATTAAAATTAAAATTAAAATTAAAATTAAAATTAAAATTAAAATTAAAATTAAAATTAAAATTAAAATTAAAATTAAAATTAAAATTAAAATTAAAATTAAAATTAAAATTAAAATTAAAATTAAAATTAAAATTAAAATTAAAATTAAAATTAAAATTAAAATTAAAATTAAAATTAAAATTAAAATTAAAATTAAAATTAAAATTAAAATTAAAATTAAAATTAAAATTAAAATTAAAATTAAAATTAAAATTAAAATTAAAATTAAAATTAAAATTAAAATTAAAATTAAAATTAAAATTAAAATTAAAATTAAAATTAAAATTAAAATTAAAATTAAAATTAAAATTAAAATTAAAATTAAAATTAAAATTAAAATTAAAATTAAAATTAAAATTAAAATTAAAATTAAAATTAAAATTAAAATTAAAATTAAAATTAAAATTAAAATTAAAATTAAAATTAAAATTAAAATTAAAATTAAAATTAAAATTAAAATTAAAATTAAAATTAAAATTAAAATTAAAATTAAAATTAAAATTAAAATTAAAATTAAAATTAAAATTAAAATTAAAATTAAAATTAAAATTAAAATTAAAATTAAAATTAAAATTAAAATTAAAATTAAAATTAAAATTAAAATTAAAATTAAAATTAAAATTAAAATTAAAATTAAAATTAAAATTAAAATTAAAATTAAAATTAAAATTAAAATTAAAATTAAAATTAAAATTAAAATTAAAATTAAAATTAAAATTAAAATTAAAATTAAAATTAAAATTAAAATTAAAATTAAAATTAAAATTAAAATTAAAATTAAAATTAAAATTAAAATTAAAATTAAAATTAAAATTAAAATTAAAATTAAAATTAAAATTAAAATTAAAATTAAAATTAAAATTAAAATTAAAATTAAAATTAAAATTAAAATTAAAATTAAAATTAAAATTAAAATTAAAATTAAAATTAAAATTAAAATTAAAATTAAAATTAAAATTAAAATTAAAATTAAAATTAAAATTAAAATTAAAATTAAAATTAAAATTAAAATTAAAATTAAAATTAAAATTAAAATTAAAATTAAAATTAAAATTAAAATTAAAATTAAAATTAAAATTAAAATTAAAATTAAAATTAAAATTAAAATTAAAATTAAAATTAAAATTAAAATTAAAATTAAAATTAAAATTAAAATTAAAATTAAAATTAAAATTAAAATTAAAATTAAAATTAAAATTAAAATTAAAATTAAAATTAAAATTAAAATTAAAATTAAAATTAAAATTAAAATTAAAATTAAAATTAAAATTAAAATTAAAATTAAAATTAAAATTAAAATTAAAATTAAAATTAAAATTAAAATTAAAATTAAAATTAAAATTAAAATTAAAATTAAAATTAAAATTAAAATTAAAATTAAAATTAAAATTAAAATTAAAATTAAAATTAAAATTAAAATTAAAATTAAAATTAAAATTAAAATTAAAATTAAAATTAAAATTAAAATTAAAATTAAAATTAAAATTAAAATTAAAATTAAAATTAAAATTAAAATTAAAATTAAAATTAAAATTAAAATTAAAATTAAAATTAAAATTAAAATTAAAATTAAAATTAAAATTAAAATTAAAATTAAAATTAAAATTAAAATTAAAATTAAAATTAAAATTAAAATTAAAATTAAAATTAAAATTAAAGTTAAAATTAAAATTAGAATTAAAATTAAAATTAAAATTAAAATTAAAATTAAAATTAAAATTAAAATTAAAATTAAAATTAAAATTAAAATTAAAATTAAAATTAAAATTAAAATTAAAATTAAAATTAAAATTAAAATTAAAATTAAAATTAAAATTAAAATTAAAATTAAAATTAAAATTAAAATTAAAATTAAAATTAAAATTAAAATTAAAATTAAAATTAAAATTAAAATTAAAATTAAAATTAAAATTAAAATTAAAAATTAAAATTAAAATTAAAATTAAAATTAAAATTAAAATTAAAATTAAAATTAAAATTAAAATTAAAATTAAAATTAAAATTAAAATTAAAATTAAAATTAAAATTAAAATTAAAATTAAAATTAAAATTAAAATTAAAATTAAAATTAAAAATTAAAATTAAAATTAAAATTAAAATTAAAATTAAAATTAAAATTAAAATTAAAATTAAAATTAAAATTAAAATTAAAATTAAAATTAAAATTAAAATTAAAATTAAAATTAAAATTAAAATTAAAATTAAAATTAAAATTAAAATTAAAATTAAAATTAAAATTAAAATTAAAATTAAAATTAAAATTAAAATTAAAATTAAAATTTAAAATTAAAATTAAAATTAAAATTAAAATTAAAATTAAAATTAAAATTAAAATTAAAATTAAAATTAAAATTAAAATTAAAATTAAAATTAAAATTAAAATTAAAATTAAAATTAAAATTAAAATTAAAATTAAAATTAAAATTAAAATTAAAATTAAAATTAAAATTAAAATTAAAATTAAAATTAAAATTAAAATTAAAATTAAAATTAAAATTAAAATTAAAATTAAAATTAAAATTAAAATTAAAATTAAAATTAAAATTAAAATTAAAATTAAAATTAAAATTAAAATTAAAATTAAAATTAAAATTAAAATTAAAATTAAAATTAAAATTAAAATTAAAATTAAAATTAAAATTAAAATTAAAATTAAAATTAAAATTAAAATTAAAATTAAAATTAAAATTAAAATTAAAATTAAAATTAAAATTAAAATTAAAATTAAAATTAAAATTAAAATTAAAATTAAAATTAAAATTAAAATTAAAATTAAAATTAAAATTAAAATTAAAATTAAAATTAAAATTAAAATTAAAATTAAAAATTAAAATTAAAATTAAAATTAAAATGTAAAATTAAAATTAAAATTAAAATTAAAATTAAAATTAAAATTAAAATTAAAATTAAAATTAAAATTAAAATTAAAATTAAAATTAAAATTAAAATTAAAATTAAAATTAAAATTAAAATTAAAATTAAAATTAAAATTAAAATTAAAATTAAAATTAAAATTAAAATTAAAATTAAAATTAAAATTAAAATTAAAATTAAAATTAAAATTAAAATTAAAATTAAAATTAAAATTAAAATTAAAATTAAAATTAAAATTAAAATTAAAATTAAAATTAAAATTAAAATTAAAATTAAAATTAAAATTAAAAAATTAAAATTAAAATTAAAATTAAAATTAAAATTAAAATTAAAATTAAAATTAAAATTAAAATTAAAATTAAAATTAAAAAAATTAAAATTAAAATTAAAATTAAAATTAAAATTAAAATTAAAATTAAAATTAAAATTAAAATTAAAATTAAAATTAAAATTAAAATTAAAATTAAAATTAAAATTAAAATTAAAATTAAAATTAAAATTAAAATTAAAATTAAAATTAAAATTAAAATTAAAATTAAAATTAAAATTAAAATTAAAATTAAAATTAAAATTAAAATTAAAATTAAAATTAAAATTAAAATTAAAATTAAAATTAAAATTAAAAAATTAAAATTAAAATTAAAATTAAAATTAAAATTAAAATTAAAATTAAAATTAAAATTAAAATTAAAATTAAAATTAAAATTAAAATTAAAATTAAAATTAAAATTAAAATTAATTAAAATTAAAATTAAAATTAAAATTAAAATTAAAATTAAAATTAAAATTAAAATTAAAATTAAAATTAAAATTAAAATTAAAATTAAAATTAAAATTAAAATTAAAATTAAAATTAAAATTAAAATTAAAATTAAAATTAAAATTAAAATTAAAATTAAAATTAAAATTAAAATTAAAATTAAAATTAAAATTAAAATTAAAAATTAAAATTAAAATTAAAATTAAAATTAAAATTAAAATTAAAATTAAAATTAAAATTAAAATTAAAATTAAAATTAAAATTAAAATTAAAATTAAAATTAAAATTAAAATTAAAATTAAAATTAAAATTAAAATTAAAATTAAAATTAAAATTAAAATTAAAATTAAAATTAAAATTAAAATTAAAATTAAAATTAAAATTAAAATTAAAATTAAAATTAAAATTAAAATTAAAATTAAAATTAAAATTAAAATTAAAATTAAAATTAAAATTAAAATTAAAATTAAAATTAAAATTAAAATTAAAATTAAAATTAAAATTAAAATTAAAATTAAAATTAAAATTAAAATTAAAATTAAAATTAAAATTAAAATTAAAATTAAAATTAAAATTAAAATTAAAATTAAAATTAAAATTAAAATTAAAATTAAAATTAAAATTAAAATTAAAATTAAAATTAAAATTAAAATTAAAATTAAAATTAAAATTAAAATTAAAATTAAAATTAAAATTAAAATTAAAATTAAAATTAAAATTAAAATTAAAATTAAAATTAAAATTAAAATTAAAATTAAAATTAAAATTAAAATTAAAATTAAAATTAAAATTAAAATTAAAATTAAAATTAAAATTAAAATTAAAATTAAAATTAAAATTAAAATTAAAATTAAAATTAAAATTAAAATTAAAATTAAAATTAAAATTAAAATTAAAATTAAAATTAAAATTAAAATTAAAATTAAAATTAAAATTAAAATTAAAATTAAAATTAAAATTAAAATTAAAATTAAAATTAAAATTAAAATTAAAATTAAAATTAAAATTAAAATTAAAATTAAAATTAAAATTAAAATTAAAATTAAAATTAAAATTAAAATTAAAATTAAAATTAAAATTAAAATTAAAATTAAAATTAAAATTAAAATTAAAATTAAAATTAAAATTAAAATTAAAATTAAAATTAAAATTAAAATTAAAATTAAAATTAAAATTAAAATTAAAATTAAAATTAAAATTAAAATTAAAATTAAAATTAAAATTAAAATTAAAATTAAAATTAAAATTAAAATTAAAATTAAAATTAAAATTAAAATTAAAATTAAAATTAAAATTAAAATTAAAATTAAAATTAAAATTAAAATTAAAAATTAAAATTAAAATTAAAATTAAAATTAAAATTAAAATTAAAATTAAAATTAAAATTAAAATTAAAATTAAAATTAAAATTAAAATTAAAATTAAAATTAAAATTAAAATTAAAATTAAAATTAAAATTAAAATTAAAATTAAAATTAAAATTAAAATTAAAATTAAAATTAAAATTAAAATTAAAATTAAAATTAAAATTAAAATTAAAATTAAAATTAAAATTAAAATTAAAATTAAAATTAAAATTAAAATTAAAATTAAAATTAAAATTAAAATTAAAATTAAAATTAAAATTAAAATTAAAATTAAAATTAAAATTAAAATTAAAATTAAAATTAAAATTAAAATTAAAATTAAAATTAAAATTAAAATTAAAATTAAAATTAAAATTAAAATTAAAATTAAAATTAAAATTAAAATTAAAATTAAAATTAAAATTAAAATTAAAATTAAAATTAAAATTAAAATTAAAATTAAAATTAAAATTAAAATTAAAATTAAAATTAAAATTAAAATTAAAATTAAAATTAAAATTAAAATTAAAATTAAAATTAAAATTAAAATTAAAATTAAAATTAAAATTAAAATTAAAATTAAAATTAAAATTAAAATTAAAATTAAAATTAAAATTAAAATTAAAATTAAAATTAAAATTAAAATTAAAATTAAAATTAAAATTAAAATTAAAATTAAAATTAAAATTAAAATTAAAATTAAAATTAAAATTAAAATTAAAATTAAAATTAAAATTAAAATTAAAATTAAAATTAAAATTAAAATTAAAATTAAAATTAAAATTAAAATTAAAATTAAAATTAAAATTAAAATTAAAATTAAAATTAAAATTAAAATTAAAATTAAAATTAAAATTAAAATTAAAATTAAAATTAAAATTAAAATTAAAATTAAAATTAAAATTAAAATTAAAATTAAAATTAAAATTAAAATTAAAATTAAAATTAAAATTAAAATTAAAATTAAAATTAAAATTAAAATTAAAATTAAAATTAAAATTAAAATTAAAATTAAAATTAAAATTAAAATTAAAATTAAAATTAAAATTAAAATTAAAATTAAAATTAAAATTAAAATTAAAATTAAAATTAAAATTAAAATTAAAATTAAAATTAAAATTAAAATTAAAATTAAAATTAAAATTAAAATTAAAATTAAAATTAAAATTAAAATTAAAATTAAAATTAAAATTAAAATTAAAATTAAAATTAAAATTAAAATTAAAATTAAAATTAAAATTAAGTAAAATTAAAATTAAAATTAAAATTAAAATTAAAATTAAAATTAAAATTAAAATTAAAATTAAAATTAAAATTAAAATTAAAATTAAAATTAAAATTAAAATTAAAATTAAAATTAAAATTAAAATTAAAATTAAAATTAAAATTAAAATTAAAATTAAAATTAAGGTAAAATTAAAATTAAAATTAAAATTAAAATTAAAATTAAAATTAAAATTAAAATTAAAATTAAAATTAAAATTAAAATTAAAAATTAAAATTAAAATTAAAATTAAAATTAAAATTAAAATTAAAATTAAAATTAAAATTAAAATTAAAATTAAAATTAAAATTAAAATTAAAATTAAAATTAAAATTAAAATTAAAATTAAAATTAAAATTAAAATTAAAATTAAAATTAAAATTAAAATTAAAATTAAAATTAAAATTAAAATTAAAATTAAAATTAAAATTAAAATTAAGAATTAAAATTAAAATTAAAATTAAAATTAAAATTAAAATTAAAATTAAAATTAAAATTAAAATTAAAATTAAAATTAAAATTAAAATTAAAATTAAAATTAAAATTAAAATTAAAATTAAAATTAAAATTAAAATTAAAATTAAAATTAAAATTAAAATTAAAATTAAAATTAAAATTAAAATTAAAATTAAAATTAAAATTCAAAAATTAAAATTAAATTAAATTAAAATTAAAATTAAAATTAAGAAATTAAAATTAAAAATTAAAATTAAAATTAAAATTAAAATTAGAAAATTAAAATTAGTAAAAATTAAAATTAGTAAAATTAAAATTAAAATTAAAATTAAAATTAAAATTAGTAAAATTAAAATTAAAATTAAGAATTAAAATTAAAATTAAAATTAAAATTAAGTAAAATTAAAATTAAAATTAAAATTAAAAATTAAAATTAAAATTAAGAAGAATTAAAATTAAGAATTAAAATTAGGTAGGGTGAGTTAAGTTAGAATTGGAATTGGAATTATAGGTAAGATGGTAAAATTAAAATTAAATTGGGGTTGGGGGTGGGTAAAATTAGGGGGTGGAATTGAGTTAAAATTAAAATGGGTGGGTGGGGTGGAAAATTGGGAGGGAGGAATTAAAATGGGTTAAAATGAAAAGTGGGGTAAAATGGAGTTAAAATAGGTTAAATAGGTTAAAATTAAAATTAAAGTTAAATTAAAATTAAAATTAAAATTAAAATTGAGTTAAAGGTGGGTTAAAATTAGGTTGGAATTGAGGTTAAGGTGAAGGTTAAGGTATGGAGTTAAAATTAAAATTAAGTTGGAATTGGAATTAAGGTTGGGTCAAGAGATTGGAATTAATTGAATTGAATTGGGTTAAGGTTAGGAGTTAAGATTAGTTGGAATTGAGTTAGGGGTAGGGTTAGAATTAAAATTAAGGTTAGGTGGGATTAAGGGTAAGGTTAAAATTAAGATTGGAATTAAGTTAAGGTTAAAATTGATTAGAATTAAAAGTGGGGGGTGAAATGGGGGGTGAAGATGAGAATTAAAATTAAGAGGGGTGGAGTTAAGTGGGAATTAAAATTAAAATTAAGTAAAATTAAGGTAAAATTAAAGGTAAAATTAAAATTAAAATTAAAAATTAAAATTAAAATTAAAAAATTAAAAAATTAAAATTAAAAAATTAAAATTAAAAAATTAAATTAAAATTAAAATTAAAATTAAAATTAAGAATTAAAATTAAGAATTAAAAAAATTAATTAAAATTAAAATTAAAATTAAAATTAAAATTAAAATTAAAAAAATTAAAATTAAAATTAAAATTAAAATTAAAATTAAAATTAAAATTAAAAATTAAAATTAAAATTAAAATTGAAAAAATTAAAATTAAAATTAGGTAAAATTAAAATTAAAATTAAAATTAAAATTAAAATTAAAATTAAAATTAAAATTAAAATTAAAATTAAAATGTAAAATTAAAATTAAAATTAAAATTAAAATTAAAATTAAAATTAAAATTAAAATTATTAAAATTAAAATTAAAATTAAAATTAAAATTAAAATTAAAATTAAAATTAAAATTAAAATTAAAATTAAAATTAGAAATTAAAATTAAAATTAAAATTAAAATTAAAATTAAAATTTAAATTAAAATTAAAATTAAAATTAAAATTAAAATTAAAATTAAAATTAAAATTAAAATTAAAATTAAAATTAAAATTAAAATTAAAATTAAAATTAAAATTAAAATTAAAATTAAAATTAAAATTAAAATTAAGTAAAATTAAAATTAAAAAATTAAAATTAAAATTAAAATTAAAATTAAAATTAAAATTAAAATTAAAATTAAAATTAAAATTAAAATTAAAATTAAAATTAAAATTAAAATTAAAATTAAAATTAAAATTAAAATTAAAATTAAAATTAAAATTAAAATTAAAATTAAAATTAAAATTAAAATTAAAATTAAAATTAAAATTAAAATTAAAATTAAAATTAAAATTAAAATTAAAATTAAAATTAAATTAAAATTAAAATTAAAATTAAAATTAAAATTAAAATTAAAATTAAAAAATTAAAATTAAAATTAAAATTAAAATTAAAATTAAAATTAAAATTAAAATTAAAATTAAAATTAAAATTAAAATTAAAATTAAAATTAAAATTAAAATTAAAATTAAAATTAAAATTAAAATTAAAATTAAAATTAAAATTAAAATTAAAATTAAAATTAAAAATTAAAATTAAAATTAAAATTAAAATTAAAATTAAAATTAAAATTAAAATTAAAATTAAAATTAAAATTAAAATTAAAATTAAAATTAAAATTAAAATTAAAATTAAAATTAAAATTAAAATTAAAATTAAAATTAAAATTAAAATTAAAATTAAAATTAAAATTAAAATTAAAATTAAAATTAAAATTAAAATTAAAATTAAAATTAAAAAAATTAAAATTAAAATTAAAATTAAAATTAAAATTAAAATTAAAATTAAAATTAAAATTAAAATTAAAATTAAAATTAAAATTAAAATTAAAATTAAAATTAAAATTAAAATTAAAATTAAAATTAAAATTAAAATTAAAATTAAAATTAAAATTAAAATTAAAATTAAAATTAAAATTAAAATTAAAATTAAAATTAAAATTAAAATTAAAATTAAAATTAAAATTAAAATTAAAATTAAAATTAAAATTAAAATTAAAATTAAAATTAAAATTAAAATTAAAATTAAAATTAAAATTAAAATTAAAATTAAAATTAAAATTAAAATTAAAATTAAAATTAAAATTAAAATTAAAATTAAAATTAAAATTAAAATTAAAATTAAAATTAAAATTAAAATTAAAATTAAAATTAAAATTAAAATTAAAATTAAAATTAAAATTAAAATTAAAATTAAAATTAAAATTAAAATTAAAATTAAAATTAAAATTAAAATTAAAATTAAAATTAAAATTAAAATTAAAATTAAAATTAAAATTAAAATTAAAATTAAAATTAAAATTAAAATTAAAATTAAAATTAAAATTAAAATTAAAATTAAAATTAAAATTAAAATTAAAATTAAAATTAAAATTAAAATTAAAATTAAAATTAAAATTAAAATTAAAATTAAAATTAAAATTAAAATTAAAATTAAAATTAAAATTAAAATTAAAATTAAAATTAAAATTAAAATTAAAATTAAAATTAAAATTAAAATTAAAATTAAAATTAAAATTAAAATTAAAATTAAAATTAAAATTAAAATTAAAATTAAAATTAAAATTAAAATTAAAATTAAAATTAAAATTAAAATTAAAATTAAAATTAAAATTAAAATTAAAATTAAAATTAAAATTAAAATTAAAATTAAAATTAAAATTAAAATTAAAATTAAAATTAAAATTAAAATTAAAATTAAAATTAAAATTAAAATTAAAATTAAAATTAAAATTAAAATTAAAATTAAAATTAAAATTAAAATTAAAATTAAAATTAAAATTAAAATTAAAATTAAAATTAAAATTAAAATTAAAATTAAAATTAAAATTAAAATTAAAATTAAAATTAAAATTAAAATTAAAATTAAAATTAAAATTAAAATTAAAATTAAAATTAAAATTAAAATTAAAATTAAAATTAAAATTAAAATTAAAATTAAAATTAAAATTAAAATTAAAATTAAAATTAAAATTAAAATTAAAATTAAAATTAAAATTAAAATTAAAATTAAAATTAAAATTAAAATTAAAATTAAAATTAAAATTAAAATTAAAATTAAAATTAAAATTAAAATTAAAATTAAAATTAAAATTAAAATTAAAATTAAAATTAAAATTAAAATTAAAATTAAAATTAAAATTAAAATTAAAATTAAAATTAAAATTAAAATTAAAATTAAAATTAAAATTAAAATTAAAATTAAAATTAAAATTAAAATTAAAATTAAAATTAAAATTAAAATTAAAATTAAAATTAAAATTAAAATTAAAATTAAAATTAAAATTAAAATTAAAATTAAAATTAAAATTAAAATTAAAATTAAAATTAAAATTAAAATTAAAATTAAAATTAAAATTAAAATTAAAATTAAAATTAAAATTAAAATTAAAATTAAAATTAAAATTAAAATTAAAATTAAAATTAAAATTAAAATTAAAATTAAAATTAAAATTAAAATTAAAATTAAAATTAAAATTAAAATTAAAATTAAAATTAAAATTAAAATTAAAATTAAAATTAAAATTAAAATTAAAATTAAAATTAAAATTAAAATTAAAATTAAAATTAAAATTAAAATTAAAATTAAAATTAAAATTAAAATTAAAATTAAAATTAAAATTAAAATTAAAATTAAAATTAAAATTAAAATTAAAATTAAAATTAAAATTAAAATTAAAATTAAAATTAAAATTAAAATTAAAATTAAAATTAAAATTAAAATTAAAATTAAAATTAAAATTAAAATTAAAATTAAAATTAAAATTAAAATTAAAATTAAAATTAAAATTAAAATTAAAATTAAAATTAAAATTAAAATTAAAATTAAAATTAAAATTAAAATTAAAATTAAAATTAAAATTAAAATTAAAATTAAAATTAAAATTAAAATTAAAATTAAAATTAAAATTAAAATTAAAATTAAAATTAAAATTAAAATTAAAATTAAAATTAAAATTAAAATTAAAATTAAAATTAAAATTAAAATTAAAATTAAAATTAAAATTAAAATTAAAATTAAAATTAAAATTAAAATTAAAATTAAAATTAAAATTAAAATTAAAATTAAAATTAAAATTAAAATTAAAATTAAAATTAAAATTAAAATTAAAATTAAAATTAAAATTAAAATTAAAATTAAAATTAAAATTAAAATTAAAATTAAAATTAAAATTAAAATTAAAATTAAAATTAAAATTAAAATTAAAATTAAAATTAAAATTAAAATTAAAATTAAAATTAAAATTAAAATTAAAATTAAAATTAAAATTAAAATTAAAATTAAAATTAAAATTAAAATTAAAATTAAAATTAAAATTAAAATTAAAATTAAAATTAAAATTAAAATTAAAATTAAAATTAAAATTAAAATTAAAATTAAAATTAAAATTAAAATTAAAATTAAAATTAAAATTAAAATTAAAATTAAAATTAAAATTAAAATTAAAATTAAAATTAAAATTAAAATTAAAATTAAAATTAAAATTAAAATTAAAATTAAAATTAAAATTAAAATTAAAATTAAAATTAAAATTAAAATTAAAATTAAAATTAAAATTAAAATTAAAATTAAAATTAAAATTAAAATTAAAATTAAAATTAAAATTAAAATTAAAATTAAAATTAAAATTAAAATTAAAATTAAAATTAAAATTAAAATTAAAATTAAAATTAAAATTAAAATTAAAATTAAAATTAAAATTAAAATTAAAATTAAAATTAAAATTAAAATTAAAATTAAAATTAAAATTAAAATTAAAATTAAAATTAAAATTAAAATTAAAATTAAAATTAAAATTAAAATTAAAATTAAAATTAAAATTAAAATTAAAATTAAAATTAAAATTAAAATTAAAATTAAAATTAAAATTAAAATTAAAATTAAAATTAAAATTAAAATTAAAATTAAAATTAAAATTAAAATTAAAATTAAAATTAAAATTAAAATTAAAATTAAAATTAAAATTAAAATTAAAATTAAAATTAAAATTAAAATTAAAATTAAAATTAAAATTAAAATTAAAATTAAAATTAAAATTAAAATTAAAATTAAAATTAAAATTAAAATTAAAATTAAAATTAAAATTAAAATTAAAATTAAAATTAAAATTAAAATTAAAATTAAAATTAAAATTAAAATTAAAATTAAAATTAAAATTAAAATTAAAATTAAAATTAAAATTAAAATTAAAATTAAAATTAAAATTAAAATTAAAATTAAAATTAAAATTAAAATTAAAATTAAAATTAAAATTAAAATTAAAATTAAAATTAAAATTAAAATTAAAATTAAAATTAAAATTAAAATTAAAATTAAAATTAAAATTAAAATTAAAATTAAAATTAAAATTAAAATTAAAATTAAAATTAAAATTAAAATTAAAATTAAAATTAAAATTAAAATTAAAATTAAAATTAAAATTAAAATTAAAATTAAAATTAAAATTAAAATTAAAATTAAAATTAAAATTAAAATTAAAATTAAAATTAAAATTAAAATTAAAATTAAAATTAAAATTAAAATTAAAATTAAAATTAAAATTAAAATTAAAATTAAAATTAAAATTAAAATTAAAATTAAAATTAAAATTAAAATTAAAATTAAAATTAAAATTAAAATTAAAATTAAAATTAAAATTAAAATTAAAATTAAAATTAAAATTAAAATTAAAATTAAAATTAAAATTAAAATTAAAATTAAAATTAAAATTAAAATTAAAATTAAAATTAAAATTAAAATTAAAATTAAAATTAAAATTAAAATTAAAATTAAAATTAAAATTAAAATTAAAATTAAAATTAAAATTAAAATTAAAATTAAAATTAAAATTAAAATTAAAATTAAAATTAAAATTAAAATTAAAATTAAAATTAAAATTAAAATTAAAATTAAAATTAAAATTAAAATTAAAATTAAAATTAAAATTAAAATTAAAATTAAAATTAAAATTAAAATTAAAATTAAAATTAAAATTAAAATTAAAATTAAAATTAAAATTAAAATTAAAATTAAAATTAAAATTAAAATTAAAATTAAAATTAAAATTAAAATTAAAATTAAAATTAAAATTAAAATTAAAATTAAAATTAAAATTAAAATTAAAATTAAAATTAAAATTAAAATTAAAATTAAAATTAAAATTAAAATTAAAATTAAAATTAAAATTAAAATTAAAATTAAAATTAAAATTAAAATTAAAATTAAAATTAAAATTAAAATTAAAATTAAAATTAAAATTAAAATTAAAATTAAAATTAAAATTAAAATTAAAATTAAAATTAAAATTAAAATTAAAATTAAAATTAAAATTAAAATTAAAATTAAAATTAAAATTAAAATTAAAATTAAAATTAAAATTAAAATTAAAATTAAAATTAAAATTAAAATTAAAATTAAAATTAAAATTAAAATTAAAATTAAAATTAAAATTAAAATTAAAATTAAAATTAAAATTAAAATTAAAATTAAAATTAAAATTAAAATTAAAATTAAAATTAAAATTAAAATTAAAATTAAAATTAAAATTAAAATTAAAATTAAAATTAAAATTAAAATTAAAATTAAAATTAAAATTAAAATTAAAAATTAAAATTAAAATTAAAATTAAAATTAAAATTAAAATTAAAATTAAAATTAAAATTAAAATTAAAATTAAAATTAAAATTAAAATTAAAATTAAAATTAAAATTAAAATTAAAATTAAAATTAAAATTAAAATTAAAATTAAAATTAAAATTAAAATTAAAATTAAAATTAAAATTAAAATTAAAATTAAAATTAAAATTAAAATTAAAATTAAAATTAAAATTAAAATTAAAATTAAAATTAAAATTAAAATTAAAATTAAAATTAAAATTAAAATTAAAATTAAAATTAAAATTAAAATTAAAATTAAAATTAAAATTAAAATTAAAATTAAAATTAAAATTAAAATTAAAATTAAAATTAAAATTAAAATTAAAATTAAAATTAAAATTAAAATTAAAATTAAAATTAAAATTAAAATTAAAATTAAAATTAAAATTAAAATTAAAATTAAAATTAAAATTAAAATTAAAATTAAAATTAAAATTAAAATTAAAATTAAAATTAAAATTAAAATTAAAATTAAAATTAAAATTAAAATTAAAATTAAAATTAAAATTAAAATTAAAATTAAAATTAAAATTAAAATTAAAATTAAAATTAAAATTAAAATTAAAATTAAAATTAAAATTAAAATTAAAATTAAAATTAAAATTAAAATTAAAATTAAAATTAAAATTAAAATTAAAATTAAAATTAAAATTAAAATTAAAATTAAAATTAAAATTAAAATTAAAATTAAAATTAAAATTAAAATTAAAATTAAAATTAAAATTAAAATTAAAATTAAAATTAAAATTAAAATTAAAATTAAAATTAAAATTAAAATTAAAATTAAAATTAAAATTAAAATTAAAATTAAAATTAAAATTAAAATTAAAATTAAAATTAAAATTAAAATTAAAATTAAAATTAAAATTAAAATTAAAATTAAAATTAAAATTAAAATTAAAATTAAAATTAAAATTAAAATTAAAATTAAAATTAAAATTAAAATTAAAATTAAAATTAAATTAAAATTAAAATTAAAATTAAAATTAAAATTAAAATTAAAATTAAAATTAAAATTAAAATTAAAATTAAAATTAAAATTAAAATTAAAATTAAAATTAAAATTAAAATTAAAATTAAAATTAAAATTAAAATTAAAATTAAAATTAAAATTAAAATTAAAATTAAAATTAAAATTAAAATTAAAATTAAAATTAAAATTAAAATTAAAATTAAAATTAAAATTAAAATTAAAATTAAAATTAAAATTAAAATTAAAATTAAAATTAAAATTAAAATTAAAATTAAAATTAAAATTAAAATTAAAATTAAAATTAAAATTAAAATTAAAATTAAAATTAAAATTAAAATTAAAATTAAAATTAAAATTAAAATTAAAATTAAAATTAAAATTAAAATTAAAATTAAAATTAAAATTAAAATTAAAATTAAAATTAAAATTAAAATTAAAATTAAAATTAAAATTAAAATTAAAATTAAAATTAAAATTAAAATTAAAATTAAAATTAAAATTAAAATTAAAATTAAAATTAAAATTAAAATTAAAATTAAAATTAAAATTAAAATTAAAATTAAAATTAAAATTAAAATTAAAATTAAAATTAAAATTAAAATTAAAATTAAAATTAAAATTAAAATTAAAATTAAAATTAAAATTAAAATTAAAATTAAAATTAAAATTAAAATTAAAATTAAAATTAAAATTAAAATTAAAATTAAAATTAAAATTAAAATTAAAATTAAAATTAAAATTAAAATTAAAATTAAAATTAAATTAAAATTAAAATTAAAATTAAAATTAAAATTAAAATTAAAATTAAAATTAAAATTAAAATTAAAATTAAAATTAAAATTAAAATTAAAATTAAAATTAAAATTAAAATTAAAATTAAAATTAAAATTAATTAAAATTAAAATTAAAATTAAAATTAAAATTAAAATTAAAATTAAAATTAAAATTAAAATTAAAATTAAAATTAAAATTAAAATTAAAATTAAAATTAAAATTAAAATTAAAATTAAAATTAAAATTAAAATTAAAATTAAAATTAAAATTAAAATTAAAATTAAAATTAAAATTAAAATTAAAATTAAAATTAAAATTAAAATTAAAATTAAAATTAAAATTAAAATTAAAATTAAAATTAAAATTAAAATTAAAATTAAAATTAAAATTAAAATTAAAATTAAAAATTAAAATTAAAATTAAAAAATTAAAATTAAAATTAAAATTAAAATTAAAATTAAAATTAAAATTAAAATTAAAATTAAAATTAAAATTAAAATTAAAATTAAAATTAAAATTAAAATTAAAATTAAAATTAAAATTAAAATTAAAATTAAAATTAAAATTAAAATTAAAATTAAAATTAAAATTAAAATTAAAATTAAAATTAAAATTAAAATTAAAATTAAAATTAAAATTAAAATTAAAATTAAAATTAAAATTAAAATTAAAATTAAAATTAAAATTAAAATTAAAATTAAAATTAAAATTAAAATTAAAATTAAAATTAAAATTAAAATTAAAATTAAAATTAAAATTAAAATTAAAATTAAAATTAAAATTAAAATTAAAATTAAAATTAAAATTAAAATTAAAATTAAAATTAAAATTAAAATTAAAATTAAAATTAAAATTAAAATTAAGTAAAATTAAAATTAAAATTAAAATTAAAATTAAAATTAAAATTAAAATTAAAATTAAAATTAAAATTAAAATTAAAATTAAAATTAAAATTAAAATTAAAATTAAAATTAAAATTAAAATTAAAATTAAAATTAAAATTAAAATTAAAATTAAAATTAAAATTAAAATTAAAATTAAAATTAAAATTAAAATTAAAATTAAAATTAAAATTAAAATTAAAATTAAAATTAAAATTAAAATTAAAATTAAAATTAAAATTAAAATTAAAATTAAAATTAAAATTAAAATTAAAATTAAAATTAAAATTAAAATTAAAATTAAAATTAAAATTAAAATTAAAATTAAAATTAAAATTAAAATTAAAATTAAAATTAAAATTAAAATTAAAATTAAAATTAAAATTAAAATTAAAATTAAAATTAAAATTAAAATTAAAATTAAAATTAAAATTAAAATTAAAATTAAAATTAAAATTAAAATTAAAATTAAAATTAAAATTAAAATTAAAATTAAAATTAAAATTAAAATTAAAATTAAAATTAAAATTAAAATTAAAATTAAAATTAAAATTAAAATTAAAATTAAAATTAAAATTAAAATTAAAATTAAAATTAAAATTAAAATTAAAATTAAAATTAAAATTAAAATTAAAATTAAAATTAAAATTAAAATTAAAATTAAAATTAAAATTAAAATTAAAATTAAAATTAAAATTAAAATTAAAATTAAAATTAAAATTAAAATTAAAATTAAAATTAAAATTAAAATTAAAATTAAAATTAAAATTAAAATTAAAATTAAAATTAAAATTAAAATTAAAATTAAAATTAAAATTAAAATTAAAATTAAAATTAAAATTAAAATTAAAATTAAAATTAAAATTAAAATTAAAATTAAAATTAAAATTAAAATTAAAATTAAAATTAAAATTAAAATTAAAATTAAAATTAAAATTAAAATTAAAATTAAAATTAAAATTAAAATTAAAATTAAAATTAAAATTAAAATTAAAATTAAAATTAAAATTAAAATTAAAATTAAAATTAAAATTAAAATTAAAATTAAAATTAAAATTAAAATTAAAATTAAAATTAAAATTAAAATTAAAATTAAAATTAAAATTAAAATTAAAATTAAAATTAAAATTAAAATTAAAATTAAAATTAAAATTAAAATTAAAATTAAAATTAAAATTAAAATTAAAATTAAAATTAAAATTAAAATTAAAATTAAAATTAAAATTAAAATTAAAATTAAAATTAAAATTAAAATTAAAATTAAAATTAAAATTAAAATTAAAATTAAAATTAAAATTAAAATTAAAATTAAAATTAAAATTAAAATTAAAATTAAAATTAAAATTAAAATTAAAATTAAAATTAAAATTAAAATTAAAATTAAAATTAAAATTAAAATTAAAATTAAAATTAAAATTAAAATTAAAATTAAAATTAAAATTAAAATTAAAATTAAAATTAAAATTAAAATTAAAATTAAAATTAAAATTAAAATTAAAATTAAAATTAAAATTAAAATTAAAATTAAAATTAAAATTAAAATTAAAATTAAAATTAAAATTAAAATTAAAATTAAAATTAAAATTAAAATTAAAATTAAAATTAAAATTAAAATTAAAATTAAAATTAAAATTAAAATTAAAATTAAAATTAAAATTAAAATTAAAATTAAAATTAAAATTAAAATTAAAATTAAAATTAAAATTAAAATTAAAATTAAAATTAAAATTAAAATTAAAAATTAAAATTAAAATTAAAATTAAAATTAAAATTAAAATTAAAATTAAAATTAAAATTAAAATTAAAATTAAAATTAAAATTAAAATTAAAATTAAAATTAAAATTAAAATTAAAATTAAAATTAAAATTAAAATTAAAATTAAAATTAAAATTAAAATTAAAATTAAAATTAAAATTAAAATTAAAATTAAAATTAAAATTAAAATTAAAATTAAAATTAAAATTAAAATTAAAATTAAAATTAAAATTAAAATTAAAATTAAAATTAAAATTAAAATTAAAATTAAAATTAAAATTAAAATTAAAATTAAAATTAAAATTAAAATTAAAATTAAAATTAAAATTAAAATTAAAATTAAAATTAAAATTAAAATTAAAATTAAAATTAAAATTAAAATTAAAATTAAAATTAAAATTAAAATTAAAATTAAAATTAAAATTAAAATTAAAATTAAAATTAAAATTAAAATTAAAATTAAAATTAAAATTAAAATTAAAATTAAAATTAAAATTAAAATTAAAATTAAAATTAAAATTAAAATTAAAATTAAAATTAAAATTAAAATTAAAATTAAAATTAAAATTAAAATTAAAATTAAAATTAAAATTAAAATTAAAAATTAAAATTAAAATTAAAATTAAAATTAAAATTAAAATTAAAATTAAAATTAAAATTAAAATTAAAATTAAAATTAAAATTAAAATTAAAATTAAAATTAAAATTAAAATTAAAATTAAAATTAAAATTAAAATTAAAATTAAAATTAAAATTAAAATTAAAATTAAAATTAAAATTAAAATTAAAATTAAAATTAAAATTAAAATTAAAATTAAAATTAAAATTAAAATTAAAATTAAAATTAAAATTAAAATTAAAATTAAAATTAAAATTAAAATTAAAATTAAAATTAAAATTAAAATTAAAATTAAAATTAAAATTAAAATTAAAATTAAAATTAAAATTAAAATTAAAATTAAAATTAAAATTAAAATTAAAATTAAAATTAAAATTAAAATTAAAATTAAAATTAAAATTAAAATTAAAATTAAAATTAAAATTAAAATTAAAATTAAAATTAAAATTAAAATTAAAATTAAAATTAAAATTAAAATTAAAATTAAAATTAAAATTAAAATTAAAATTAAAATTAAAATTAAAATTAAAATTAAAATTAAAATTAAAATTAAAATTAAAATTAAAATTAAAATTAAAATTAAAATTAAAATTAAAATTAAAATTAAAATTAAAATTAAAATTAAAATTAAAATTAAAATTAAAATTAAAATTAAAATTAAAATTAAAATTAAAATTAAAATTAAAATTAAAATTAAAATTAAAATTAAAATTAAAATTAAAATTAAAATTAAAATTAAAATTAAAATTAAAATTAAAATTAAAATTAAAATTAAAATTAAAATTAAAATTAAAATTAAAATTAAAATTAAAATTAAAATTAAAATTAAAATTAAAATTAAAATTAAAATTAAAATTAAAATTAAAATTAAAATTAAAATTAAAATTAAAATTAAAATTAAAATTAAAATTAAAATTAAAATTAAAATTAAAATTAAAATTAAAATTAAAATTAAAATTAAAATTAAAATTAAAATTAAAATTAAAATTAAAATTAAAATTAAAATTAAAATTAAAATTAAAATTAAAATTAAAATTAAAATTAAAATTAAAATTAAAATTAAAATTAAAATTAAAATTAAAATTAAAATTAAAATTAAAATTAAAATTAAAATTAAAATTAAAATTAAAATTAAAATTAAAATTAAAATTAAAATTAAAATTAAAATTAAAATTAAAATTAAAATTAAAATTAAAATTAAAATTAAAATTAAAATTAAAATTAAAATTAAAATTAAAATTAAAATTAAAATTAAAATTAAAATTAAAATTAAAATTAAAATTAAAATTAAAATTAAAATTAAAATTAAAATTAAAATTAAAATTAAAATTAAAATTAAAATTAAAATTAAAATTAAAATTAAAATTAAAATTAAAATTAAAATTAAAATTAAAATTAAAATTAAAATTAAAATTAAAATTAAAATTAAAATTAAAATTAAAATTAAAATTAAAATTAAAATTAAAATTAAAATTAAAATTAAAATTAAAATTAAAATTAAAATTAAAATTAAAATTAAAATTAAAATTAAAATTAAAATTAAAATTAAAATTAAAATTAAAATTAAAAATTAAAATTAAAATTAAAATTAAAATTAAAATTAAAATTAAAATTAAAATTAAAATTAAAATTAAAATTAAAATTAAAATTAAAATTAAAATTAAAATTAAAATTAAAATTAAAATTAAAATTAAAATTAAAATTAAAATTAAAATTAAAATTAAAATTAAAATTAAAATTAAAATTAAAAATTAAAATTAAAATTAAAATTAAAATTAAAATTAAAATTAAAATTAAAATTAAAATTAAAATTAAAATTAAAATTAAAATTAAAATTAAAATTAAAATTAAAATTAAAATTAAAATTAAAATTAAAATTAAAATTAAAATTAAAATTAAAATTAAAATTAAAATTAAAATTAAAATTAAAATTAAAATTAAAATTAAAATTAAAATTAAAATTAAAATTAAAATTAAAATTAAAATTAAAATTAAAATTAAAATTAAAATTAAAATTAAAATTAAAATTAAAATTAAAATTAAAATTAAAATTAAAATTAAAATTAAAATTAAAATTAAAATTAAAATTAAAATTAAAATTAAAATTAAATTAAAATTAAAATTAAAATTAAAATTAAAATTAAAATTAAAATTAAAATTAAAATTAAAATTAAAATTAAAATTAAATTAAAATTAAAATTAAAATTAAAATTAAAATTAAAATTAAAATTAAAAATTAAAATTAAAATTAGAATTAAAATTAAAATTAAAATTAAAATTAAAAATTAAAATTAAAATTAAAATTAAAATTAAAATTAAAATTAAAATTAAAATTAAAATTAAAATTAAAATTAAAATTAAAATTAAAATTAAAATTAAAATTAAAATTAAAATTAAAATTAAAATTAAAATTAAAATTAAAATTAAAATTAAAATTAAAATTAAAATTAAAATTAAAATTAAAATTAAAATTAAAATTAAAATTAAAATTAAAATTAAAATTAAAATTAAAATTAAAATTAAAATTAAAATTAAAATTAAAATTAAAATTAAAATTAAAATTAAAATTAAAATTAAAATTAAAATTAAAATTAAAATTAAAATTAAGTTAAAATTAAAATTAAAATTAAAATTAAAATTAAAATTAAAATTAAAATTAAAATTAAAATTAAAATTAAAATTAAAATTAAAATTAAAATTAAAATTAAATTAAAATTAAAATTAAAATTAAAATTAAAATTAAAATTAAAATTAAAATTAAAATTAAAATTAAAATTAAAATTAAAATTAAAATTAAAATTAAAATTAAAATTAAAATTAAAATTAAAATTAAAATTAAAATTAAAATTAAAATTAAAATTAAAATTAAAATTAAAATTAAAATTAAAATTAAAATTAAAATTAAAATTAAAATTAAAATTAAAATTAAAATTAAAATTAAAATTAAAATTAAAATTAAAATTAAAATTAAAATTAAAATTAAAATTAAAATTAAAATTAAAATTAAAATTAAAATTAAAATTAAAATTAAAATTAAAATTAAAATTAAAATTAAAATTAAAATTAAAATTAAAATTAAAATTAAAATTAAAATTAAAATTAAAATTAAAATTAAAATTAAAATTAAAATTAAAATTAAAATTAAAATTAAAATTAAAATTAAAATTAAAATTAAAATTAAAATTAAAATTAAAATTAAAATTAAAATTAAAATTAAAATTAAAATTAAAATTAAAATTAAAATTAAAAATTAAAATTAAAATTAAAATTAAAATTAAAATTAAAATTAAAATTAAAATTAAAATTAAAATTAAAATTAAAATTAAAATTAAAATTAAAATTAAAAATTAAAATTAAAATTAAAATTAAAATTAAAATTAAAATTAAAATTAAAATTAAAATTAAAATTAAAATTAAAATTAAAATTAAAATTAAAATTAAAATTAAAATTAAAATTAAAATTAAAATTAAAATTAAAATTAAAATTAAAATTAAAATTAAAATTAAAATTAAAATTAAAATTAAAATTAAAATTAAAATTAAAATTAAAATTAAAATTAAAATTAAAATTAAAATTAAAATTAAAATTAAAATTAAAATTAAAATTAAAATTAAAATTAAAATTAAAATTAAAATTAAAAATTAAAATTAAAATTAAAATTAAAATTAAAATTAAAATTAAAATTAAAATTAAAATTAAAATTAAAATTAAAATTAAAATTAAAATTAAAATTAAAATTAAAATTAAAATTAAAATTAAAATTAAGGTAAAATTAAAATTAAAATTAAAATTAAAATTAAAATTAAAATTAAAATTAAAATTAAAATTAAAATTAAAATTAAAATTAAAATTAAAATTAAAATTAAAATTAAAATTAAAATTAAAATTAAAATTAAAATTAAAATTAAAATTAAAATTAAAATTAAAATTAAAATTAAAATTAAAATTAAAATTAAAATTAAAATTAAAATTAAAATTAAAATTAAAATTAAAATTAAAATTAAAATTAAAATTAAAATTAAAATTAAAATTAAAATTAAAATTAAAATTAAAATTAAAATTAAAATTAAAATTAAAATTAAAATTAAAATTAAAATTAAAATTAAAATTAAAATTAAAATTAAAATTAAAATTAAAATTAAAATTAAAATTAAAATTAAAATTAAAATTAAAATTAAAATTAAAATTAAAATTAAAATTAAAATTAAAATTAAAATTAAAATTAAAATTAAAATTAAAATTAAAATTAAAATTAAAATTAAAATTAAAATTAAAATTAAAATTAAAATTAAAATTAAAATTAAAATTAAAATTAAAATTAAAATTAAAATTAAAATTAAAATTAAAATTAAAATTAAAATTAAAATTAAAATTAAAATTAAAATTAAAATTAAAATTAAAATTAAAATTAAAATTAAAATTAAAATTAAAATTAAAATTAAAATTAAAATTAAAATTAAAATTAAAATTAAAATTAAAATTAAAATTAAAATTAAAATTAAAAATTAAAATTAAAATTAAAATTAAAATTAAAAAATTAAAATTAAAATTAAAATTAAAATTAAAATTAAAATTAAAATTAAAATTAAAATTAAAATTAAAATTAAAATTAAAATTAAAATTAAAATTAAAATTAAAATTAAAATTAAAATTAAAATTAAAATTAAAATTAAAATTAAAATTAAAATTAAAATTAAAATTAAAATTAAAATTAAAATTAAAATTAAAATTAAAATTAAAATTAAAATTAAAATTAAAATTAAAATTAAAATTAAAATTAAAATTAAAATTAAAATTAAAATTAAAATTAAAATTAAAATTAAAATTAAAATTAAAATTAAAATTAAAATTAAAATTAAAATTAAAATTAAAATTAAAATTAAAATTAAAATTAAAATTAAAATTAAAATTAAAATTAAAATTAAAATTAAAATTAAAATTAAAATTAAAATTAAAATTAAAATTAAAATTAAAATTAAAATTAAAATTAAAAATTAAAATTAAAATTAAAATTAAAATTAAAATTAAAATTAAAATTAAAATTAAAATTAAAATTAAAATTAAAATTAAAATTAAAATTAAAATTAAAATTAAAATTAAAATTAAAATTAAAATTAAAATTAAAATTAAAATTAAAATTAAAATTAAAATTAAAATTAAAATTAAAATTAAAATTAAAGTTAAAATTAAAATTAAAATTAAAATTAAAATTAAAATTAAAATTAAGAATTAAAATTAAAATTAAAATTAAAATTAAAATTAAAATTAAAATTAAAATTAAAATTAAAATTAAAATTAAAAAATTAAAATTAAAATTAAAATTAAAATTAAAATTAAAATTAAAATTAAAATTAAAATTAAAATTAAAATTAAAATTAAAATTAAAATTAAAATTAAAATTAAAATTAAAATTAAAATTAAAATTAAAATTAAAATTAAAATTAAAATTAAAATTAGAATTAAAATTAAAATTAAAATTAGAATTAAAAATTAAAAATTAGAAATTAAAATTTAAAATTTAAAATTTAAAATTAAAATTACAAAATTAAAATTAAAATTAAAATTAAAAATTAAAATTAAAATTAAAATTAAAATTAAAATTAAAATTAAATTAAAGTCAAAAAATTAAATTAAAATTAATTAAAATTAAAAAATTAAAAATTAATAATTAAAATTAAAATTAAAATTAAAATAAATTTAAAATTAATTAAATTTAAAATTAAAATTAAAATTAAAATTTAAATAAAGAAATTAAAACCAATTAAAATTTAGAATTAATTAAAATTAAAATTAAAATTAAAATTAAAATTAAAATAAAAATTAAAATTTAAAAATAGAAATTAAATTAAAATTAAAATTACGTAAATATTATAATTAAAATTAAACTATTAAAATTAAATTAAAATTAAAATTAAAATTAAATTAAAATTAAAATTAAAATTAAAATTAAAATTAAAATTAAAATTAAAATTAAAATTAAAATTAAAATTAAAAATTAAAATTAAAATTAAAATTAAAATTAAAATTAAAATTAAAATTAAAATTAAAATTAAAATTAAAATTAAAAAATTAAAATTAGAAATTAAAATTAAAATTAAAATTGCAAAAATTAAAATTAAAATTAAAATTAAAATTAAAATTATTAAATTAATTAAAATTAAAATTAAAATTAAAATTAAAATTAAAATTAAAATTAAAATTAAAATTAAAATTAAAATTAAGAATTAAAATTAAAATTAAAATTAAAATTAAAATTAAAATTAAAATTAAAATTAAAATTAAAAAATTAAAATTAAAATTAAAATTAAAATTAAAATTAAAATTAAAATTAAAAAATTAAAATTAAAATTAAAATTAAAATTAAAATTAAAATTAAAATTAAAATTAAAATTAAAATTAAATTAAAATTAAAATTAAAATTAAAATTAAAATTAAAATTAAAATTAAGAATTAAAATTAAAATTAAAATTAAAATTAAAATTAAAATTAAAATTAAAATTAAAATTAAAATTAAAGTTAAAATTAAAATTAAAATTAAAATTAAAATTAAAAT
>NC_088230.1:40853008-40870508 GCF_036934945.1 Oncorhynchus masou masou
AACAAGAGGAACTGGCACAGAGAGACAGGAAACACAGGGATAAATACACCGGGGACTAATGGGGAAAACAAGAGGAACTGGCACAGAGAGACAGGAAACACAGGGATAAATACACCGGGGACTAATGGGGAAAACAAGAGGAACTGGCACAGAGAGACAGGAGGGAAACACCAGACTAAGGGATAAATACACCTGGGGACTAATGGGGAAAACAAGAGGAACTGGCACAGAGAGACAGGAAACACAGGGATAAATACACCGGGGACTAATGGGGAAAACAAGAAACTGGCACAAGACAGGAAAACAGGGATAAATACACCGGACACCAGAGGAACTGGCACAGAGAGACAGGAAACACAGGGATAAATACACCGGGGACTAATGGGGAAAACAAGAGGAACTGGCACAGAGAGACAGGAAACACAGGGATAAATACACCGGGGAGTAATGGGGAAAACGAGAGACACCTGGAGGGGGGTGGAGACAATCACCAAGACAGGTAAAACAGATCAGGGCGTGACACCTGGAGGGGGGTGGAGACAATCACCAAGACAGGTAAAACAGATCAGGGCGTGACACCTGGAGGGGGGTGGAGACAATCACCAAGACAGGTGAAACAGATCAGGGCGTGACACCTGGAGGGGGGTGGAGACAATCACCAAGACAGGTGAAACAGATCAGGGCGTGACATTAATAAGGCAATCGGTGAGGCTGGCCGAGCAGCTCTGACAAAGAAAGAATACAAATATATTTTATAGCAAAGATACACCCTCTTAGTCCACGTGACGAACAGCAGATGTGTGAAATGGGTCACAAGGTGAGACTTGAAATATGAGAAAGGAGTATCCCCCAGCCAGATAGCATTTTCTCTAAAGACTGTTCTTATTGTACATAAACCAGACTTTGGCCCCTAAGACAAGGTTACCCTCATCATTATCCATACCCCAAGACAACCCCTCATCATTATCCATACCCTAAGACAACCCCTCATCATTATCCATACCCTAAGACAACCCCTCATCATTATCCATCCCCTAAGACAACCCCTCATCATTACCCATACCCTAAGACAACCCCTCATCATTATCCATACCCTAAGACAACCCCTCATCATTATCCATCCCCTAAGACAACCCCTCATCATTACCCATACCCTAAGACAACCCCTCATCATTATCCATACCCTAAGACAAGGTTCCCCTCATCATTATCCATACCCTAAGACAAGGTTCCCCTCATCATTATCCATACCCCAAGACAACCCCTCATCATTATCCATACCCTAAGTCAAGGTTCCCCTCATCATTACCCATACCCTAAGACAACCCCTCATCATTATCCATACCCTAAGACAACCCCTCATCATTATCCATACCCCAAGACAACCCCTCATCATTATCCATACCCTAAGACAACCCCTCATCATTATCCATACCCTAAGACAAGGTTCCCCTCATCATTACCCATACCCTAAGACAACCCCTCATCATTATCCATACCCCAAGACAACCCCTCGTCATTATCCATACCCTAAGACAACCCCTCATCATTATCCATACCCTAAGACAACCCCTCATCATTATCCATACCCTAAGACAACCCCTCATCATTATCCATACCCTAAGACAACCTCTCATCATTATCCATACCCTAAGACAAGGTTCCTCTCATCATTATCCATACCCTAAGACAACCCCTCATCATTATTCATACCCTAAGACAAGGTTCCTCTCATCATTATCCATACCCTAAGACAGCCCCCCAGGGTATCCTAGTGGTTAGAGCATTGGACTAGTAACCCCAAGGTTGCAAGTTCAAACCCCCGAGCTGACAAAGCACAAATCTTTCGTTCTGCCCCTGAACAGGCAGTTAACCCAGTGTTCCAAGGCCGTCATTGAAAATAAGAATTTGTTCTTAACTGACTTGGTAAAATTAATTTTAAAAAATTAGCCATACCCAAGGACAACCCATCATCATCATTAATCATACCCTAAGAAAACCCCTCGTCATTATCCAAACCCTAAGACAACCCCTCATCATTATCCATACCCTAAGACAAGGTTCCTCTCATCATTATCCATACCCTAAGACAACCCCTCGTCATTATCCATACCCTAAGACAACCCCCCATCATTATCCATACCCTAAGACAACCCCTCATCATTATCCATACCCTAAGACAAGGTTCCTCTCATCATTATCCATACCCTAAGACAACCCCTACCCTAAGACAACCCTCATCATTATCCATACCCAGCCCCTCTCATCATTATCCATACCCTAAGACAAGGTTCCTCTCATCATTATCCATACCCCTAAGACAAGGTTCCTCTCATCATTATCCTACCCGTCATTATCCATACCCTAAGAAAACCCCCATCATTATCCATACCCTAAGACAAGGTTCCTCCATCATTATCCATACCCTAAGACAATTCATTATCCATACCCTAAGACAACCCCCCATCATTATCCATACCCTAAGACAACCCCTCATCATTATCCATACCCTAAGACAAGGTTCCTCTCATCATTATCCATACCCTAAGACAACCCCTCGTCATTATCCATACCCTAAGACAACCCCTCATCATTATCCATACCCTAAGACAACCTCTCATCATTATCCATACCCTAAGACAAGGTTTCTCTCATCATTATCCATACCCTAAGACAACCCCTCGTCATTATCCATACCCTAAGAAAACCCCCCATCATTATCCATACCCTAAGACAAGGTTCCTCTCATCATTAAGACAAGGTGCTCATTGTGGAAGTGGGCTGTTCATGTTGTTGTGAGGGGAGGTCAGGGGGAGGTGCTCATTGTGGAAGTGAGCTGCTCATTGGACGGCTACACGGAGCAGGCCTTTCCAGACAAGCTGTACCAGCCCCTCAGGCAGGCTTGGACAGCCTCGGGTAGTGGTTGGCCTGACTCGGGCAAAGCAATTGGCTAGGTACTGCTCTGTTTCAGCTATCGTGGGCTGCTTGAAGAAGCAGGTGCTTTCTGTACCCTTGAGTGCCTTGCAGACAGGAACCTTTTATAGCACATTTGATTGGTAGATTCAGATCAAGTATTTAAAGTGTGTGTGTGTGTGTGTGTGTGTGTGTGTGTGTGTGTGTGTGTGTGTGTGTGTGTGTGTGTGTGTGTGTGTGTGTGTGTGTGTGTGTGAGGTTAATGCCAGTGTATTGTCGTGGCTGAGCTGAGTTCAATGGTCCCCGTGGTAACACAATACACTGCTGATGATAATAGCCAAAAACATCTAGAACACTGGGGACAATAGAAGTCATAAGCCACAGTGGCACAGGGACAGTAGCAGGGCACAGAGGCAGAGGACTGATTTACTGGACTGACTTGTACTGTACTATGCAAACACAAGTGTAGCTTCCCAATAGTATGTCCTTTCTCCTGACGTGTGCAATTCATGGATTTGAAAGGAAATGACTGGTATGTGGAAACACCCTCTATCCCATTTCTACACCAATCCAATGTTTTTACATTTATGGGGTGTAATAAACAAGTACACACTTACAGAGGAAGGAGAGATTATTGGGACGCAGCCTAGGGTTAAACTTTACTAGGCTGAAAACAAGCAGACTTGATGGACTGAACTGCACCAGGCAAGCAGACATTAGGGTACAGTAGTGCTGAGTGATTAGTGCTTTTTGAAGTCTGTCCGCTTTTCGGTTAGATTATTCCCGTTGAATGCTGTAACACAGAATAATTCACTTCTCTGGGAGAGGGTCTAGTTTCCTGAATACCCGCCTGACTGACGTGCCCAAAGTAAACAGCCTGTTACTCAGGTTCCAGAAGTCAGGATATGCATATAATTGGTAGATTTGGATAGGAAACACTTCCATGTTTCTAAAACTGTTAAAATAATGTCTGAGAATATAACAGAATTATGGCAAAAATCAGAAGAAAATCCAACCGGAAATGTGTTTGTTTTTTTAGCTCCCAGGCTCTTATATTAGAACCTATTGTTTCTATACAAATCTGTCTCCCAGATTGCAATTCCTATGGCTTCCACTAGATGACAACAGTCTTTAATCAAGGTTTCAGGCTTGTTTTTTGATGTATTTGGAGTTTTGGTGAGAAGAGCACTATCAGTCTTTCGGCGTGCGCTTACTAATTTTCCTTTTCTATTGAACATTCTACTTTCCTTATGAAATATTATAGTTTATTTACATTGTAGAGTACCTTCCACAGTTGTCACTGTTCTTGTATCATGTTGGTGTGCTGTTTGTGTTTCTTGGTTTGTTCATTTATTTATTGATTAAATGTATTCACTCCCTGAACTTCCCGACTCTCAGCGTACATCGTTGCGGTCTATATATTACATATTATAGTCAGTTCCGCCTGGTTCTGATTTATCTCTAGAGAAACTGTGCAATGTTCGCATTGAGCTCACAAAAAAATTGTCGGAAAAGTACATACACTTAGGTTGGAGTCATTAAAACTTGTTCATCAACCCCTCCACACATTTCTTGTTAACAAACTATAGTTTTTGCAAGTGGTTTAGGACATCTACTTTGCACATAACACAATCATTTGTCCAACAGTTGTACAGATAGATTATTTCACTTTTAATTTACTGTATCACAATTCCAGTGGGTGAGAAGTTTAAATACACTAAGTTAACTGTGCCTTTAAACAGCTTGGAAAATTCCAGAAAATTATGTAATGGCTTTTGAAGCTTCTGATAGGCTAATTGACAAAATTTGTAGACTTACACAAGTCTGGTTCATCATTGGGAGCAATTTCTAAACGCCTGAAGGTACCACGTTCATCTGTACAAACAATAGTACGCAAGTATAAACAACATGAGACCACGCAGCCATCATACCGCTCAGGAAGGAGACGAGTTCTGTCTCCTAGAGATGAATGTACTTTGGTGCGAAAAGTGCAAATCAATCCCAGAACAACAACAAATGACCTTGTGAAGATACTGGAGCAAACCACCACAAAATTATTTATATCCACAGTAAAACGAGTCCTATATCAACATAACCTGAAAGGCCGCTCAGCAAGGAAGAAGCCACTGCTACAAAACAGCCATAAAAAAGCCAGACTACGGTTTGCAACTGCACATGGGGACAAAGATCGTACTTTTTGGAGAATGTCCTCTGTTCTGATGTAACAAATATAGAACTGTTTGGTCATAATGACCATCGTTATGTTTGGAGGAAAAAGGGGGAGGCTTGCAAGCTGAAGAACACCATCCCAACCGTGAAGCACGGGGGTGGCAGCATCATGTTGTGGGGGTGCTTTGCTGCAGGAGGGACTGGTGCTCTTCACAAAATAGATGGCTTCATGAGGAAGAAAAATAATGTGGATATTTTGAAGCAACATCTCAAGACATCAGTAAGGAAGTTAAAGCTTGTTCGTAAATGGGTCTTCCAAATGGACAAATACCTCAAGCATACTTCCAAAGTTGTGGAAAGATGGCTTAAGGGCAACAAAGTTAAGGTATTAGAGTCACAAAGCCCTGACCTCAATCCTATAGAAAATTTGTGGGCAGAACTGAAAAAGCATGTGCGAGAAAGGAGGCCAACAAACCTGACTCAGTCACACCAGCTCTGTCAGGAGGAATGGGCTAAATTTCAACCAATTTATTTTGGGACTCTTGTGAAAGGCTACCCGAAACGTTTGACCCAAGTTAAACAATTTAAAGGCAATGCTACCAAATGATAATTGAGTATATGTAAACTTCTGACCCACTGGGAATGTGATGAAAGAAATAAAAGCTGAAATAAATCATTCTCTCTACTATTATTCTGACATTTCACATTCTTAAAATAAAATGGTGATCCTAACTGACCTAAGACAGGGAATTTTTACTAGGATTAAATTTCAGGAATTGTGAAACTGAGTTTAAATGTATTTGGCTAAAGTGTATGTAAACTTCTGACTTGAACTATACAGTGCCTTGCGAAAGTATTCAGCCCCCTTGAACTTTGCGACCTTTTGACACATTTCAGGCTTCAAACCTAAAGATATAAAAATGTATTTTTTTGTGAAGAATCAACAACAAGTGGGACACAATCATGAAGTGGAACGACATTTATTTGATATTTAAAAAAAAATAATAATAATTAAATATTTTATTTTTGCATTTTCCAATTAAGAACATTCAAAACAAAAGTGAAAAGATATTAGACAACGATAGGACAAAGTGACACTAACAGACGAACGTAACAAAAATAAATTATAATTATAATTATATAAACAAACATACAATAATAAAAAATAAAATAAAAAATAACAAATAACGAGACATTGGATCACCTGCCGTAGGCTACATATTATACATTACGTGTGAAACATTATGTGAGGATTATATATAGATTCAATCAATGAGATGTGGGGGGAGATTCTCCATGTAGTCAATAAAAGGTTGCCAAATTCTGTAAAATGTCTTTAACTTATTCCACAAGCAGTAAGTGATTTTCTCCAAAGGGATACAACTATTTACTTCCGAAAGCCACATTGCAACTGGCAGGGAGGAATCCAATTTCCATTTCAAGGCAATACATTTCTTGGCAATCGCTAGCAATATTTCTGTTAGCTTTATAGTATGGCTTTGCCTAAGATTGGTGTTAGTAAAGTTACCCAGTAGACAGACCTCCGGGTCTAAAGGGAATGCAACCCCGTGAATTGAGGATATGCATACCCCCTGCCAGAACCCGTATAGTTTTGAACACTGCCAAGTGGAATGGAGGAATGTTCCTTCATCTGAGCCACATCTAAAACATAGGGAGGAGATATCAGGGTTGAACTTGTGCAGTCTAGATGGGGTGATATAGAGCTGATGGAGGAAATTAAACTGGATCAGTCTGTATCTGGAGTTCAATGTGGATGTAACCCCATCCCTGCATAGGTCACTCCATAGATCCTCATCAAGATCAATTATTTCAAACTTTTTTAACAAATCATAAACTGAAAAATTGGGCGTGCAAAATGATTCAGCCCCCTTAAGTTAATACTTTGTAGCGCCACCTTTTGCTGTGATTACAGCTGTAAGTCGCTTGGGGTATGTCTCTATCAGTTTTGCACATCGAGAGACTGAAATTTTTTCCCATTCCTCCTTGCAAAACAGCTCGAGCTCAGTGAGGTTGGATGGAGAGCATTTGTGAACAGCAGTTTTCAGTTCTTTCCACAGATTCTCGATTGGATTCAGGTCTGGACTTTGACTTGGCCATTCTAACACCTGGATATGTTTATTTTTGAACCATTCCATTGTAGATTTTGCTTTATGTTTTGGATCATTGTCTTGTTGGAAGACAAATCTCCATCCCAGTCTCAGGTCTTTTGCAGACTCCATCAGGTTTTCATCCAGAATGGTCCTGTATTTGGCTCCATCCATCTTCCCATCAATTTTAACCATCTTCCCTGTCCCTGCTAAAGAAAAGCAGGCCCAAACCATGATGCTGCCACCACCATGTTTGACAGTGGGTATGGTGTGTTCAGGTTGATGAGCTGTGTTGCTTTTACGCCAAACATAACGTTTTGCATTGTTGCCAAAAAGTTCAATTTTGATTTCATCTGACCAGAGCACCTTCTTCCACATGTTTGGTGGGTCTCCCAGGTGGCTTGTGGCAAGCTTTAAACAACAGTTTTTATGGATATCTTTAAGAAATGGCTTTCTTCTTGCCACTCTTCCATAAAGGCCAGATTTGTACAATATACGACTGATTGTTGTCCTATGGACAGAGTCTCCCACCACAGCTGTAGATCTCTGCAGTTCATCCAAAGTGATCATGGGCCTCTTGGCTGCATCTCTGATCAGTCTTCTCCTTGTATGAGCTGAAAGTTTAGAGGGACGGCCAGGTCTTGGTAGATTTGCAGTGGTCCTTGGGATGTTTAAAGCATGGGAAATAGTTTTGTATCCAAATCCGGCTTTAAACTTCTTCACAACAGTATCTCGGACCTGCCTGGTGTGTTCCTTGTTCTTCATGATGCTCTCTGCGCTTTTAACGGACCTCTGAGACTATCACAGTGCAGGTGCATTTATACGGAGACTTGATTACACACAGGTGGATTGTATTTATCATCATTAGTCATTTAGGTCAACATTGGATCATTCAGAGATCCTCACTGAACTTCTGGAGAGAGTTTGCTGCACTGAAAGTAAAGGGGCTGAATAATTTTGCACGCCCAATTTTTCAGTTTTTGATTTGTTCAAAAAGTTTGAAATATCCAATAAATGTCATTACACTTCATGATTGTGTCCCACTTGTTGTTGATTCTTCACAAAAAAAATACAGTTTTATATCTTTATGTTTGAAGCCTGAAATGTGGCAAAAGGTCGCAAAGTTCAAGGGGGCCGAATACTTTCGCAAGGCACTGTATGTATAGAGGACACTGTATATATGGAATTCAAATAATTGAACTGATAATTGGTGAATTAGAAGAATAAAAAATACTTTTTGGGTAATCGCTCGGCACTAGGGTACAGGAACTAAATAAAACCCATAACAGGAAGAATCCTTGGCAAACATAATCAACCTCTCCTCTCGACCCATCACAACAAAAACATCCGGCATCGTCTCAGGCAAATCAACAGATGTGTTTAATATGAGGCCTTATAAATCATACATACTGAAAAACATTTTCATCTGTCTATACGCAACCAAGAGGTTACCTAGTAAACAACCAGAGCTGCAGCGCAACATAATTGCCAGCTAGCTAGTTCGCACGACAAGTTTTTCTTGGCCTCCGGAGTGGAACAGCGGTCTAAGGCACTGGATTGTAGTGCTTGAGGTGTCACTACAGCCCAGGATTCGATCCCAGGCTGTGTCACAGCTGGCTTTGACCATGAGGCAGCACACAATTGGCCCATTGTTGTCCGAGTTAAGGGAGGGTTTGACGGGCCGGGATTTCCTTGTCACATCGTGCTCTAGTGACTCCTTGTGGCAGGCCGAGTGCCTGCAAGCTGACTTCTGTAGGCAGCTGTACAGTTTTTCCTCCACACATTGGTGCGGCTGGCTTCCAGGTTAAGTGAGCAGTGTCAAGAAGCAGTGCGGCTTGGCAGTGTTGTTTCGGAGGACTCAAGGCTCTCGATCTTCGCCTCTCCCAAGTCCGTATGGAAGTTGCAGCTATGGGACAAGACTGCGAATTGGATATCATGACATTGGGAAGGAAAAGGGGTAAAAAAAGTACCAAAAAAAGAATAATACAAAAATCCTATTTCTTGAACCAACCAAAAAACTGAACAAATTACTTATATAGTGTGTCTCTGCCCAGAGAGGACGCACTTTGATGATGAAATTTCACTTCATTGTATTTTAAAACACATTTTAACAAGACAAATATGATTATGTTATATGTTATATGTTTCTAACATATCATTAACATCATATCAAAAAGTTAGATTTCATAACCTAATACATCCTACAATAAGCATTGAGTTCTGTTGATTTCGTAACCTAATACATCCAATAATAAACATTGAGCTCATTGAGCTATGTTGACATAGCAATGCAGGTTTCTCATAAAAGCTTTTGATGATTTTACATTTTGTGGTCATCACTTTCAAAGTTGTTTCTGCGAGTGACAAAATTTTTAATTAACACGAGCTGAATTACATGCAAAAGGCTTTGAAAATAAAAAGCTTGATATATATATATATATATAGTTCTCCGTTGACATTTTACCCAAAATATGCTTTGCTTGGAAACCCTAATAACACATTGACTAGTTGATATCCACTAAACAAAATCATCAGACAATGTTTATTGATGTGGCTTGTGACAGCAGCACACTTTAGATATTGTACAAGTTATTTCATACTTCTGACTTATTTTTTAACTTCTTATGGCTGAGATCCCACTAACAGGATGATATGACAACAGCCAGTGAAAGTGCAGGGCGACAAATTCAAAACAACAGAAATCTCATAATTAAAATTCCTCAAACATAGAAGTATTTTACACAGTGTCAGATTTCAAAAAGGCTTTACGACGAAAGCACACCAAACGATTGTTTGCTTCCGAAACAACAGGTGTAGCTTAACAGTGAAATGCTTGGTAAACACCAGGAGTAGACTATTTGTGAAATGCTTGGTAAACAACTAGTGTAGACTAATAGTGAAATGCTTCCTAAACAACAGGTGTAGACTAACAGTGAACTCCTTCCTAAATAACAGGTGTAGACTAACAGTGAACTCCTTCCTAAATAACAGGTGTAGACTAAGAGTGAACTCCTTCCTAAATAACAGGTGTAGACTAAGAGTGAACTCCTTCCTAAATAACAGGTGTAGACTAACAGTGAACTCCTTCCTAAATAACAGGTGTAGACTAACAGTGAACTCCTTCCTAAATAACAGGTGTAGCTTATTAGTGAAATAGTAAAACCCCAAACAGCAAGCAATGCAGGTGTAGAAGCACGATGGAGAAACTACATAGAAAGGCCAGAACCTAGGAAGAACCTAGAGAGGAACCAGGCTATGTGAGGTGGCCAGTCCTCTTCTGGCTGTGCCGGGTGGAGATTATAACAGAACATGGCCAAGATGTTAAAATGTTCATAAATGACCAGCATGGTCAAATAATAATAATCACAGTAGTTGTCGAGGGTGCAACAAGTCAGCACCTCAGGAGTAAATGTCAGTTGGCTTTTCATAGCCAATCATTGAGAGTATCTCTACCGCTCCTGATGTCTCTAGAGAGTTAAAAACAGCAGGTCTGGGACAGGTAGCACGTCCAGTGAACAGGTCAGTGTTCCATACCCGAGGGAAGAACAGTTGAAACTGGAGCAGCAGCACGGCCAGGTGGACAAGGAGTCATCATGCCAGGTAGTCCTGAGGCATGGTCCTAGGGCTCAGGTCCTCCGAGAGAGAGAAAGAAAGAAAGAGAGAAAGAGAGAATTAGAGAGAACATACTTAAATTCACACAGGACACAGGATAAGACAGGAGAAATACTCCAGATATAACCGACCCTGGGGAGCTAGGAGGCTGAGACAGGAGGAGTCAGGAGACACTGTGGCCCCATCCGATGATACCCCCGGACAGGGCCAAACAGGCAGGACATAACACCACCCGCTTTGCCAAAGCACAGACCCCACACCACGAGAGGGATATCTTCAACCACCAACTTACCATCCTGAGACAAGGCCGAGTATAGCCCACAAAGATCTCCGCCACGCCACAACCCAAGGGTGGGCGCCACCCCAGACAGGAAGACCACGTCAGTGACTCAACCCACTCAAGTGACGCATTCCTCCTAGGGACGGTATGGAAGAGCACCAGTAAGCTAGTGACTCAGCCCCTGTAATAGAGTTAGAGGCAGAGAATCCCAGTGGAAAGAGAGGAACCGGCCAGGCAGAGACAGCAAGGGCGGTTCGTTGCTCCAGTGCCTTTCCGTTCACCTTCACACTCCTGGGCCAGACTACACTCAATCATATGACCCACTGAAGAGATGAGTCTTCAGTAAAGACTTAAAGGTTTAGGCCTTGACATACAGTATATTATATAGTGTAAAGTTAGGCCTTGACATACAGTATATTATATAGTGTAAAGTTAGGCCTTGACATACAGTATATTATATAGTGTAAAGTTAGGCCTTGACATACAGTATATTATATAGTGTAAAGTTAGGCCTTGACATACAGTATATTATATAGTGTAAAGTTAGGCCTTCACACACAGTATATTATATAGTGTAAAGTTAGGCCTTGACATACAGTATATTATATAGTGTAAAGTTAGGCCTTGACATACAGTATATTATATAGTGTAAAGTTAGGCCTTGACATACAGTATATTATATAGTGTAAAGTTAGGCCTTGACATACAGTATATTATATAGTGTAAAGTTAGGCCTTGATATACTATATATTATATAGTGTAAAGTTAGGCATTGATATACTGTATATTATAGAGTGTAAAGTTAGGCCTTGATATACTGTATATTATATAGTGTAAAGTTAGCCCTTAATATACTGTATTTTATAGAGTGTAAAGTTAGCCCTTAATATACTGTATTTTATAGAGTGTAAAGTTAGGCCTTAATATACTGTATATTATAGAGTGTAAAGTTAGGCCTTGATATACTGTATATTATATAGTGTAAAGTTAGGCCTTAATATACTCTATATTATAGAGTGTAAAGTTAGGCCTTAATATACTGTAAATTATATAGCAGAGGTGGGACCAAGCCATTGTTTTACAAGTCACAATTAAGTCTCAAGTCTTAGCACTCAAGTTCCAAGTCAAGTCAGGCAAGTCCGAGTCAAGTCTCAAGTCAAGTCTCAAATCCTAAACTTTGAGTTGAGTCCTAAACAGGTCATAATGTTCTCTTCACCAAATGTAATAATTGAACATATTGTTAACAAGAGTAACAGTTAGTATATTAAATTCATGCAAATCATAAATGCTTTTAAAAATATATATATTTATTACTTTCCAAATAAACTGTATATACACACACACACACACACACACACACACACACACACACACACACACACACACACACACACACACACACACACACACACACACACACACACACACACACACACACACACCACAGACAGCCCATCACACTCACACCACAGACAGCCCATCGCACTCACACCACAGACAGCCCATCGCACTCACACCACAGACAGCCCATCACACTCACATCACACTCACACCACAGACAGACCATCACACCACAGACAGCCCATCACACTCACATCACACTCACACCACAGACAGACCATCACACCACAGACAGCCCATCACACTCACACACAGACAGACCATCACACCACAGACAGACCATCACACCACAGACAGCCCATCACACTCACACCACAGACAGCCCATCACACTCACACCACAGACAGCCCATCACACACACACCACAGACAGCCCATCACACTCACACCACAGACAGCCCATCACACTCACACCACAGACAGCCCATCACACACACCACAGACAGCCCATCACACTCACACCACAGACACCATCACACTCACACCACACCACAGACAGCCCATCACACTCACACCACAGACAGACCATCACACTCACACCACAGACAGCCCATCACACTCACACCACAGACAGACCATCACACTCACACCACAGACAGCCCATCACACTCACACACAGACAGACAGACATCCCATCACACTCACACCACAGACAGCCCATCACACTCACACCACAGACAGCCCACACCACACCACAGACAGACCATCACACTCACACCACAGACAGCCCATCACACACACCACAGACAGACCATCACACTCACACCACAGACAGCCCATCACACTCACACCACAGACAGCACCACCACAGGCAGCCCATCACACTCACACCACAGACAGCCCATCACACTCACACCACAGACAGACCATCACACTCACACCACAGACAGACCATCACACTCACACCACAGACGAATGGGACGGCAGGGTAGCCTAGTGGTTAGAGCGTTGGACTAGTAACCGGAAGGTTGCAAGTTCAAACCCCGAGCTGACAAGGTCGTTCTGCCCCTGTCGTTCTGCCCCTGAACAGGCAGTTAACCCACTGTTCCCAGGCCGTCATTGAAAATAAGAATTTGTTCTTAACTGACTTGCCTGGTTAAATAAAGGTAAAATAAAAAATAAATAAATAAAAGACAGCCCATCACACTCACACCACAGACAGCCCATCACACTCACACCACAGACAGCCCATCACACTCACACCACAGACAGACCATCACACCACAGACAGCCCATCACACCACAGACAGCCCATCACACTCACACCACAGACAGCCCATCACACTCACACCACAGACAGCCCACTCACACTCACACCACAGACAGCCCCTCACACCACAGACAGCCCATCACACAAACAGCTCTGGAAATGCACGTCTATTGTCACAGAAACACAAATGATCCATTCTGTCCCTTTCTTTTTGTCTTGTATTTTCTTTCCATTTAGCTGACTGGGTGATCCATGTGTAGCTGGGGGAAGGGGATGGAGAGTGGGGGGAGTCCATGTTCCCTGGCAGCTCCCTGAGTGTTCTGCATTAGCTTTTGAAACATTACAGTATGGTTCTGGTACATGTGTGTAGCTAGCATGGATGGCTGGGGGATTTTGTTGTGTGTTGAATTGTAGCCTATTGTGAAGCTCTGCCGTGTGGTAAGGCGGGGTTAACCTCATTGTGATGTCACTGTAGAATGTTGAGATGGATGGACGGTGGCCATTGTTGTTGGGAGATTTCTTGATGTAGAATGTTGAGATGGATGGACGGTGGCCATTGTTGTTGGGAGATTTCTTGATGTAGAATGTTGAGATGGATGGACGGTGGCCATTGTTGTTGGGAGATTTCTTGATGTAGAATGTTGAGATGGATGGACGGTGGCCATTGTTGTTGGGAGATTTCTTGATGTAGAATGTTGTGTGAAGTGAGCTCCATTGTGATGCGTATGTGAAATGTTGTGTGAGATCCGTCCACGATGATGTCATGGTAGAATAGTTGTTTGAGCTGAGAGCCGTGTGTCTCCTCTCATGTCCATCACGTGTCACTGGACTGGTATCTAGTACGGTAGGTAGCCTTACTACTGGGCTACAGCGATAGCTGCTCTGGAAATATCATCAGGGATGTGATTTCGGCGTCATTCATTTATTCATTCTAGGTTTTCCAGGGACTTTTGTTCTGTGAATATGTGTTGATGCTGCAATTATGGATTTAATAAATGTATAAACTATAAAAACACTAATATTCAGTCTTTGCATTGATTGAATATTCTTGTCATACTTGATCTAGTGTGGGAGTATGAACTAGTTGTTAACCTCAGAGTTTCTGAAGCAGAAATATAGAACTATTCTGTATCAACCTAATCAAAGTGTCGCAGGACAATCCAGGTGAATCAGTGAGGAATATAGCTCCGCTATCAATGTGTTTTTTTTTATTGATTGTTCTTGATTGTTAGTGTGTTTAAACAGCTCTTCCCTTCAGACTGTTTTAGTGTCATCGTTCTGGCTCGTTCCCTTCCAGCCTACACTACCCAGAGACACCTAGAATACGGTCACCTTTCTTCTGGTCTTTCTTCTCTTCTGTTCATTACCATGAAGAAGCTGTGATTTGCTTACCAAGAGCTTGTAGCCAATCAGACGCACCATAGAGTACTATTCTCAACCAATGATTGCTGTTGTAATATTTGCATACAGGGGGCTCGACCAATCCCGTGGACAGGAGCAACGTTTGCATGCCTGGCCTATAGGCAGAGATAACGGTCTACATATGATTAGCATGTGGTTATGGAAGGTGTTTCGTGTTGATCCAGTATGTGGTGACAGTTCTCAGTTTGCGCCGTGGACCTGCTGGTTGAACTCTTCGATCCTCTGGAGGGAATAATATTTCTGTAGCACAACATGCCTAAAAGGAAGGTGAGTCTGGCTGTTTTTAAACCGATACTACTTGTGAATGTAGTTTGTTGTATTCGAGAGAGGATAGCACTGTGTCGCTGCCTCCCATTGGTTCTATTTAGCGACTCCGAGCCGGAACATTGCCGGTTAGAACGGTTCAGTTGTGACCGTTTGATCGGGAGGGGAGTCTAGAGGGGATGCGCTGGACATGTCGGCATTCCTCCGTGTTATTCGGTGTGTTTTATGTCTAAGCCCCTACTCTCCGTGGCTGGTGTGTTGGCCGCAGTCCCCTTCCTGCCTGTCCACCCACACCAGAAAGTCTGTCACCACTCCGTACACTTCTCGCGCTCCGGAATGTCACCCATCCAGCCGGTAGGGATGAGTGCCACACTGTCGCAGCTTAATTTTAAAGTGACCGCTTTATCCCTTAGTGACTGCGTGTTAGTGTGCCCGTTTCACCGATGGGCTTAATCTGTGTATGAAGGACAGATGTCTGCCTTTACTTATTCTGTAGTATTATAAAACAATTTTACAGCGACACCCTCTTCTTCCTCCCTCCCTCTCTCTGTCGCCTTTCAGACCCATATATAACCACACTGACAGTCAACCTACAGAGCGAGAGGAGAACAGAGAGGGGGAGAGGGATGGGGGCTGGTTATAGACTGTTGTTATAGAGAGCAGCAATAGCCTATCAAAACAGCCATTTGTTTGTGGCTGTGGTGCATTGTATTAGGGAACACAGGGTCGGGGTATTGTTATAGAAGTGGGCTGTTTTACAACCTTTCCCTCTGAGGACAGAGCGAGAAAGAGAGGGTTGGAGGTCATCAATACATCGTTCTGAGGCATTTGCCTGTTTTACTGAGAGGAAGACCATAGATGGGCTGCTGCCTACCTGTCTCCACATCTGTCGAGCTGCCTACCTACCTACCTGCTGAGCTGCCTACCTACCTGTCTTCCTGCCTGCCAAGCTGTCTGTCTACCGACCTGCCCAGCTTTCTACCTGCCGGCCCAGCTTTCTACCTACATGCTGAGCTGCCTACACACCTGCCTAGCTGTCTGTCTAGACACCTGCCGAGCTGTCTGCTTAGCTGTCTACCTATCTACCTCAACACCTGCCTAGCTGTTTACCTACCTCCCAACCTGTCTAGCTGCCTACACACCTGCCTAGCTTTCTGTCTAGGCACATGCCTAGCTGTCTGCCTAGCTGTCAACCTATCTACCTACACACCTGCCTAGCTGTCTGCCGGACTACACACCTACCTAGCTGTCTCCACACGACTAGCTGTCTACCAAGCTACCTGTCTACACACCTGCCTGCCTAGCTGTCTGCCTAGCTGTCTGCCTGCCTACACACCTGCCTAGCTGTCTGCCTATCTACCGCCACACCTTCCCGCATAGCTGCTTACACACCTACCTGCCTGCCTACCTACCTGCCGAGCTGCCTGCCTACCTACCTACCTGCCTACCTACCTGCCGAGCTGCCTAGCCGTCTGCCTAGCTGCTTACCTACCTGCCTAGCCGTCTGCCTAGCTGCTTACCTACCTGCCTAGCTGCTTACCTACCTGCCTAGCTGCTTACCTACCTGCCTAGCTGCTTACCTACCTGCCTAGCTGCTTACCTACCTGCCTAGCCGTCTGCCTAGCTGCTTACCTACCTGCCTAGCCGTCTGCCTACCCGTCTGCCTAGCTGCTTACCTACCTGCCGAGCTTCCAACCTGCCGAGCTTCCAACCTGCCTACACACGAGCCAACCTGCCTACACACGAGCCAACCTGCCTACACACCAGCCAACCTGCCTAGCTGGCTATACACCTGCCTAGCTGGCTGCATAGCTGCCTACACACCTGCCTAGCTGTTTACCTGCCTAGCTGTTTACCTGCCTACCTGTCTAGCTGCCTACACACCTGCCTAGCTGTCTGTCTAGGCACATGCCTAGGTTGACAGCTAGGCAGACGGCTATCTACCTCCACACCTGCCTAGCTGTCTCCCTGCCTAGCTCGCAACTTGCCTACCTGCCTACACACCTGCCGAGCTGTCTGCCTGCCTACACACCTGCCTAGCTGTCTCCACACCGGACTAGCTGTCTACCTGTCTACACACCTGCCTGCCTAGTGGTCTGCCTGCCTACACACCTGCCTAGCT
>NC_088230.1:40873008-40948008 GCF_036934945.1 Oncorhynchus masou masou
GCCTGGAGGTACTGCGTTGCCGTTCCCCTCACAGCTCCGTAGGCAAGCACCATGGTCTTGTAGCGGATGCGAGCTTCAACTGGAAGCCAGTGGAGAGAGCGGAGGAGCGGGGTGACGTGAAAGAACTTGGGAAGGTTGAACACCAGACGGGCTGCGGCGTTCTGGATGAGTTGTAGGGGTTTAATGGCACAGGCAGGGAGCCCAGCCAACAGCGAGTTGCAGTAATCCAGACGGGAGATGACAAGTGCCTGGATTAGGACCTGCGCCGCTTCCTGTGTGAGGCAGGGTCGTACTCTGCGGATGTTGTAGAGCATGAACCTACAGGAACGGGCCACCGCCATGATGTTAGTTGAGAACGACAGGGTGTTGTCCAGGATCACGCCAAGGTTCTTAGCGCTCTGGGAGGAGGACACAATGGAGTTGTCAACCGTGATGGCGAGATCATGGAACGGGCAGTCCTTCCCCGGGAGGAAGAGCAGCTCCGTCTTGCCGAGGTTCAGCTTGAGGTGGTGATCCGTCATCCACACTGATATGTCTGCCAGACATGCAGAGATGCGATTCGCCACCTGGTCATCAGAAGGGGAAAGGAGAAGATTAATTGTGTGTCGTCTGCATAGCAATGATAGGAGAGACCATGTGAGGTTATGACAGAGCCAAGTGACTTGGTGTATAGCGAGAATAGGAGAGGGCCTAGAACAGAGCCCTGGGGGACACCAGTGGTGAGAGCGCGTGGCGAGGAGACAGATTCTCGCCACGCCACCTGGTAGGAGCGACCTGTCAGGTAGGACGCAATCCAAGCATGGGCCGCGCCGGAGATGCCCAACTCGGAGAGGGTGGAGAGGAGGATCTGATGGTTCACAGTATCGAAGGCAGCCGATAGGTCTAGAAGGATGAGAGCAGAGGAGAGAGAGTTAGCTTTAGCAGTGCGGAGCGCCTCCGTGATACAGAGAAGAGCAGTCTCAGTTGAATGACTAGTCTTGAAACCTGACTGATTTGGATCAAGAAGGTCAGTCTGAGAGAGATAGCGGGAGAGCTGGCCAAGGACGGCACGTTCAAGAGTTTTGGAGAGAAAAGAAAGAAGGGATACTGGTCTGTAGTTGTTGACATCGGAGGGATCGAGTGTAGGTTTTTTCAGAAGGGGTGCAACTCTCGCTCTCTTGAAGACGGAAGGGACGTAGCCAGCGGTCAGGGATGAGTTGATGAGCGAGGTGAGGTAAGGGAGAAGGTCTCCGGAAATGGTCTGGAGAAGAGAGGAGGAGATAGGGTCAAGCGGGCAGGTTGTTGGGCGGCCGGCCGTCACAAGAAGCGAGATTTCATCTGGAGAGAGAGGGGAGAAAGAGGTCAGAGCACAGGGTAGGGCAGTGTGAGCAGAACCAGCGGTGTCGTTTGACTTAGCAAACAAGGATCGGATGTCGTCGACCTTCTTTTCAAAATGATTGACGAAGTCATCTGCAGAGAGGGAGGAGGGGGGGAGGGGGAGGAGGATTCAGGAGGGAGGAGAAGGTGGCAAAGAGCTTCCTAGGGTTAGAGGCAGATGCTTGGAATTTAGAGTGGTAGAAAGTGGCTTTAGCAGCAGAGACAGAGGAGGAAAATGTAGAGAGGAGGGAGTGAAAGGATGCCAGGTCCGCAGGGAGGCGAGTTTTCCTCCATTTCCGCTCGGCTGCCCGGAGCTCTGTTCTGTGAGCTCGCAATGAGTCGTCGAGCCACGGAGCGGGAGGGGAGGACCGAGCCGGCCTGGAGGATAGGGGACATAGAGAGTCAAAGGATGCAGAAAGGGAAGAGAGGAGGGTTGAGGAGGCAGAATCAGGAGATAGGTTGGAGAAGGTATGAGCAGAGGGAAGAGATGATAGGATGGAAGAGGAGAGAGTAGCGGGGGAGAGAGAGCGAAGGTTGGGACGGCGCGATACCATCCGAGTAGGGGCAGTGTGGGAAGTGTTGGATGAGAGCGAGAGGGAAAAGGATACAAGGTAGTGGTCGGAGACTTGGAGGGGAGTTGCAATGAGGTTAGTGGAAGAACAGCATCTAGTAAAGATGAGGTCGAGCGTATTGCCTGCCTTGTGAGTAGGGGGAAGGTGAGAGGGTGAGGTCAAAAGAGGAGAGGAGTGGAAAGGAGGCAGAGAGGAATGAGTCAAAGGTAGACGTGGGGAGGTTAAAGTCGCCCAGGACTGTGAGAGGTGAGCCGTCCTCAGGAAAGGAGCTTATCAAGGCATCAAGCTCATTGATGAACTCTCCGAGGGAACCTGGAGGGCGATAAATGATAAGGATGTTAAGCTTGAAAGGGCTGGTAACTGTGACAGCATGGAATTCAAAGGAGGCGATAGACAGATGGGTAAGGGGAGAAAGAGAGAATGACCACTTGGGAGAGATGAGGATCCCGGTGCCATCACCCCGCTGACCAGAAGCTCTCGGGGTGTGCGAGAACACGTGGGCGGACGAAGAGAGAGCAGTAGGAGTAGCAGTGTTATCTGTGGTGATCCATGTTTCCGTCAGTGCCAAGAAGTCGAGGGACTGGAGGGAGGCATAGGCTGAGATGAACTCTGCCTTGTTGGCCGCAGATCGGCAGTTCCAGAGGCTACCGGAGACCTGGAACTCCACGTGGGTCGTGCGCGCTGGGACCACCAGATTAGGGTGGCCGCGGCCACGTGGTGTGGAGCGTTTGTATGGTCTGTGCAGAGAGGAGAGAACAGGGATAGATAGACACATAGTTGACAGGCTACAGAAGAGGCTACGCTAATGCAAAGGAGATTGGAATGACAAATGGACTACACGTCTTGAATGTTCAGAAAGTTAAGCTTACGTAGCAAGAATCTTATTGACTAAAATGATTGAAATGATACAGTACTGCTGGAGTAGGCTAGCTGGCAGTGGCTGCGTTGTTGACACTACACTAATCACTACACTAATCAAGTCGTTCCGTCGAGTGTAATAGTTTCTACAGTGCTGCTATTCGGGGCTAGCTGGCTAGCTGGCTAGCTAGCAGTGTTGATTGCGTTACGTTACGTTAAAAGAACGACAATAGCTGGCTAGCTAACCTAGAAAATCGCTCTAGACTACACAATTGTCTTAGACACAAAGACGGCTATGTAGCTAGCTAGCTACGATCAAACAAATCAAACCGTTGTACTGTAATGAAGTGAAATGAAAATGTGATACTACCTGTGGAGCGAAGCGGAATGTTGACCGGGTAGTTGAAGTTCTATTCGGTAGAGGTTGGCTAGCTGTTGGCTAGCTAGCTAGCAGTATCTCCTACGTTAAGGACGACAAATAGCTGGCTAGCTAACCTCGGTAAATTAAGATAATCACTCAAAGTCTACACACTCTAAACTGCACAATTATCTTGGATACGAAGACAGCAAAGACAACTATGTAGCTAGCTAACACTACACTAATCGAGTCGTTCAGTTGAGTGTAATAGTTTCTACAGTGCTGGTGGACGTTAGCTAGCTGCTTAGCTAGCTGCTGGGCAGATAGCAGTGTAGACTACGTTAGGACGACGAAATACGATAATTACGCAATTATCTTTGATACAAAGACGGCTATGTAGCTAGCTAAGAGGAAATTGCTAAGATTAGACAAATCAAACCGTTGTACTATAATGAAATGTAATGAAAATGTAATGAAAAGTTATACTACCTGCGGACCGAAGTGTAGATGCGACCGCTCGCTCCAACCCAGAATATATATTATATATATATTATATATATATATATATATTATATATATATATATATTCATTTACATAGTGTTCAGACCCTTTAAGTACTTTGAATCAAATCAAATTTATTTATATAGCCCTTCGTACATCAGCTGATATCTCAAAGTGCTGTACAGAAACCCAGCCTAAAACTCCAAACAGCAAGCAATGCAGGTGTAGAAGCACGGTGGCTAGGAAAAACTCCCTTGAAAGGCCAAAACCTAGGAAGAAACCTAGATGAACCAGGCTATATGGGGTGGCCAGTCCTCTTCTGGCTGTGCCGGGTGGAGATTATAACAGAACATGGCCAAGATGTTCAAATGTTCATAAATGACCAGCATGGTCAAATAATAATGATGATGATGATGATGATGATGATAATGACAGGCAGAACAGTTGAAACTGGAGCAGCAGCAGCACGGCCAGGTGGACTGGGGACAGCAAGGAGTCATCACGCATCATGTCAGGTAGTCCTGAGGCATGGTCCTAGGGCTCAGGTCCTTTTGAGAGAGAGTGAGAGAGAATTAGAGGGCATACTTAAATTCACACAGGACACCAGATAGGACAGGAAGTACTCCAGATATAACAAACTGACCCTAGCCCCTGGACACAAACTACTGCAGCATAAATACTGGAGGCTGAGACGGGAGGGGTCAGGAGACATTGGCCCCATCCGAGGACACCCCCTTGAAGCACCTTTGGCATTGATTACAGCCTTTGGCAGTCTTCTTGGTTATGACGCTACAAGTTTGGCACACCTGTATTTGAGGAGTTTCTCCCATTCTTCTCTGCAGATCCTCTCATGCTCTGTCAGGTTGGATGGGCAGTGTTGCTGCACAGCTATTTTCAGGTTTCTCGAGAGATGTTTGATCGGGTTCTTGTCCAGGCTCTGGCTGGGCTACTCGAGGACATTCAGAAACTTGTCCCGAAGCCACTCCTGCATTGTCTTAGCTGTGTGCTTTGGGTCGTTGTCCTGTATGAAGATGAACCTTTGCCCCAGTCGGAGGTTTTTTTTCAAGGATCTCTCTCTGTACTTTGCTCCGTTCATCTTTCCCTTGATCCTGACTAGTCTCCCAGTCCCTACCTCTGAAAAACATCCCCATAGCATGATGCTGCCACCACCATGCTTCACCATAGGGATGGTACCAGGTTTCCTCTAGACGTGACACTTGGCATTCAGGCCAAAGAGTTCATCAGACCAGAAAGTCTTGTTTCTCATGGTCTGAGAGTGCCTTTGGTGCCTTTTGGTAAACTCCAGGTGGGCTATCATGTGCCTTTTTACTGAGGAGTGGCCCCCGTCTAGCCTCTCTACCATAAAGGCATGATTGGTGGATTGCTGCAGAGTTGGTTGTCTTCTGGAACAACTCTTCCATCTCCACTGAGGAACTGTAGAGCTCTGCTAGTGTGACGATCAGGATCTTGGTCACCACCCTGACCAAGGCCCTTCTCCCCCGATTGCTCAGTCTGGCCCTGCGGCCACCTCTAGGAAGAGTCTTGGTGGTTCCAAACTTCTTCCATTTAAGAATGACCTGAGGCCACTGTGTTCTTGTGGACCTTCAATGCTACAGCCATTTTTTTTTTATTTTTTTGCTACCCTTCCCCAGATCTGTGCATCAACACAATCCTGTCTCGGAGCTCTACGGACCTCATGGCTTGGTTTCCAAATCATGTCAAATCAATTGGATTTACCACAGATGGGCTCCGATCAAGTAGTAGAAACATCTCAATGATGATCAATGGAGACAGGATGCACCTGAGCTAAATTTAGAGTCTCATAGCAAAGGGGCTGAATACTTTTTTAAATATATTTCTGTTTTTTTTATTTGTAATACATTTGCAAAAATTTCTAAACCTGTTTTGACTTTGTCATAATGAGGTATTCTGTAGATTGCTTAGGAATGCAACATTTTGAACTGAAATACAATGGTTCATTGAATCAGTCTAAAACTTTGCACATACACTGCTGCCATCTAGTGGCCAAAACCTAAAATCTTCTTTAACCTGGAATATTACATTTATTTTGCATTTCAAAGATGGAACAAAAAAATGCAATTTTTTTTTTGTCTTTGTATTCTCTTTTACCAGATCTAATGTGTTATGTTCTCTTAAATTAATTTCACATTTCCACAAACTTCAAAGTGTTTCCTTTCAAATGGTAACAATAGCATATCCCTGCTTCAGGTCCTGAGCTACAGGCAGTTGGATATGTCATTTTAGGTGAAAATTGAAGAAGGAAAAAAAAGGTTTCCGATCCTTATTAATCAATTGTAGAATAAGGTTACGTAACAATGTGAAGGAAGAGAAGGGGTCTGAATACTTTCTGAATGCACTGTGAATCCACTAGGTTTATAGAATTACATTATTCATTTGTTTCTTACATCTACAAAAAGCTAGTTTGTCCTTTTTCTTAGCGAGTTGGGCCTAAATCTTGTTAGCTGCTAATTGCTCATTTCTAATTGCTAATCTCTACCTGGCTAATAAATGCATAGCTAACATAACTAGCTATATACTGCCTGATAATACCAATGATGGTGTACATCTACATCTGCATGTTTTTTGTGCAACAGTATTTTCCAAATGAAATATGCAAAGCAAGAACATGGTAGCTACTTCATGTAGAGAACATTCAATGTAGCCAAAGATTATAGGGTTTATAGCTCCAACCCTGTCCCAGTAACTCCTCTCTCCTGCATTTTAATTTGTTGCCATGTCAAACTGTATTCAAAGTTCCCACTATATTCTAACTATAGAATGAAAATAATTCCAGTAGTTCACCCAATTGTTTTGCTCTAAATCGCAAGTCAAGGCAATTGCAACATTTGGTTAAAAATAAGGCCAAGAAGTCCTGTGGAAATGATCTCTAATCAGTGCAGGATAAACATGTATTTTAGGTTGACTTGAACAGTATAAGACAATCAGAATGGAGAAAGACCCATTGACATCACTCAGAATGTATGTGTTGCCACCCTAGGGTCACAACTCATAAAGCACATTTTGGTCTTTCATGATTCAAAAACATAAATTGGCATCATTCCGTCCATTTTTTTTTTTCAAAATAATGTGATATAAGGGTGAAATGGTACATTTTATTCATATTGAACCGTTCGGTACAGGGTCCACGGTGAATTGCGACCTGAACAATATATTATAGCTAGGAAAATATATTTCATTGTATACATGTTTTTTTTAATTTTTATAAAATATATTATTGCATAAACCAATGGCGTATAAATTAACGTGGGCTAAATATCCACGTAGTAATATAGTTTTATAGTCTGCAGCTCATTAGTTATGAAGGAAAAGAGCGTCCGTAGCCGCAATTAGCTTACGAAGGAACAGAGCTGAGAGACCGTCGTAGCCGCATTTAACTTAAATGGCAAACTTCTAATTCCTTCATATCTTTTTATTTACCAGGTAAGTTGACTGAGAACACGTTCTCATTTGCAGCAACAACCTGGGGAATAGTTACAGGGGAGAGGAGTGGGATGAATGAGCCAATTGTAAACTGGGGATTATTAGGTGACTGATGGTTTGAGGGGCAGATTGGGAATTTAGCCAGGACACCGTGGTTAACACCCCTACTCTTACAATCAGTACCATGGGATCTTTAATGACCTCGGAGAGCCAGGACACCGGGGTTAACACCCCTACTCTTACAATCAGTACCATGGGATCTTTAATGACCTCGGAGAGCCAGGACACCGGGGTTAACACCCCTACTCTTACAATCAGTACCATGGGATCTTTAATGACCTCGGAGAGCCAGGACACCCGTTTAACGTCCCATCCGAAAGACGGCACCCTACACAGGATCATTTTTTTAGACCAGAGGAAAGCGTGCCTCCTACTGGCCCTCCAACACCACTTCCAGCAGCATCTGGTCTCCCATCCAAGAACTGGTGGCTTAAACGGCAACCAATCAGAAACTACTTCTCTTCACGGCCTTCAGGCAACAACATGAGCGGGTGTTCTCCTCAGCTAAGCCCATCTGTGCTCACTGCAGATCATCTTCTTAAAGAAAAACTTGAATCTGATAAATCTAAGTAACCTCAAGTGGTCCTATTTTTAAGGCACAGCTACGTGACTTAATGTTGATATGCTGCTGGACTCCTGTTGAAGATCTGTTTTAAATGACTGTTTAATTTCATGTTCTCAGGCTGTCAAGATTGTCTTCCTGGGAAGGAGAGGAACCAAAATGCAGCTTATTTATAAACATCTTTAATGAAAGATGACAACGTGAACACTACACGAAATAAGAAAACGTGGAAAAACCGAAACAGTCCTAACTGGTGCAAAACAGAGTCAGGAACAATCACCCACAAGATACCTAAAGAATATGGCTGCCTAAATATGGTTCCCAATCAGAGACAACGATAAACACCTGTCAGGCAACCATAGACTTACCTGGAACACTCAACTGAACACAACCCCATAGACTACAAAAACCCTAGATAAGACAAAACACATAAATCCCCCATGCCTAACCAACATAATAAAGAACACAGAATACTAAGGCCAGGACAAAGGCACTGCTGTTTTTTAGTCGTCCCGTTGTGTCCGTATGCTCCAGGGAATTCAAGCTACGCATGCTTACTATTACTATTATAATACATGGAACTTCTAAATACAAATGACATATTTCTCAGGCATTTATTTTGTCGATGTATTGAAACCAAACTGTATGTTTTGTGAACCATTTCACCACGATTGTGATGATATTTTGGCCATATCGCCCAGCCCTGCTGTCTACACATCTGCCTAGGTGTGTGTGACAGGTTCTAAATTCCTCCTTATCAATGACAGACCATAGTAAACACAATTCCTCTCATTTATACAATACTGGCATGACCTGTGATGTCCAGGGTCACTGTATGACCTCATTTATGTAACTACTATGTTATTGTACTATGTTATTGTAAGGTTCTCATCGCCACTGCCCCTGAGGCTGAGCGATAGTATCTGCTGGGAGTCATGATCTATAGTTCTATGCCCTCTCTCTTCTTCACTCCCTCCTCTTCAGTAATAATCTGTATCTCTAACACGGAACCCAAACCAGTTGCGAGCGTGCGCCATCGTGCATAACTGTATTTTGTCCCCCCACACCAAACGCAATCACAACCTGCAGGTTAAAATATCAAAACAAACTCTGAACCAATTACATTTAATTTGGGGACAGGTCGAAAAGCATTAAACATTTGTCAATTAGGCTAGCTTGCACTTGCTAGCTAATTTGTCCTATTTAGCTAGCTTGCTGTTGCTAGCTAATTTGTCCTGGGATATAAACATTGAGTTGTTATTTTACCTGAAATGCACAAGGTCCTCCACTCTGACAATTAATCCACACAAAACAGTCAACCAAATCATTTCTAGTCATCTCTCCTCCTGCTAGGTTTTTCTTCTATTGACTTTATATTGTGATTGACAACTTTCATAAATTAGGTGCATTACCGCCACTGACCTCTTTCATCTTTCAGTCACCCACATGGTATAACCAATGAGGAGACGGCACATGGGTACCTGCTTCTATAAACCAATGAGGAGATGGGAATGGCAGGACCTGCAACGCGATCTGCGACACAAATAGAACTGACTTCTATTTTATCCCTTGGCAACACAGATGCTCGTTCGCGAGTTGTGTGGGTGCAATAATTGAATAATATGGATTTCTAAATTTATTTTGCAATGCTCACACACGCGACCCGAGCGGTGTCGTCAGCCTGTTCGTCAAGAAGCTATCTGCTCCAGTCTAGAGGCAGGTTTCGCAGACAGGTTCATCCTTGAGACTTGGTACAGGTGGCTTCCAGCTGTGAAACCGGTGTGTGTTCCTGGATGTCGAATGTACCTGCTGACATATCTGTGATTGACCTGCAGCCTCACCTGTTATACAGTACACTGGCTATACAGATAACACCCCTACTGACTAAGTCAGGAACCAATGTACTCAGTCAGGAAAGTAAAGGCTTTTTCAAACAGAAATTTGCTTCCTGTCGCACTAATTCCCAAAAATTCTGGGACAGCTATTTAAAGGCGGAGACCCCATAGATCCAAACTGTTATAGACCTATATCCATCCTGCCCTGCCTTTCTAAAGTCTTCAAAAGCCAAGTTAATGAACAGATCACTGTACCTTCTCCACTATGCAATCTGGTTTCCAAGCTGGTCACGGGTGCACCTCAGCCACACTCAAGGTCCTAAACGATATCCTAACCGCCATCGATAAAAGACAGTACTGTGCATCCGTCTTCATTGACCTGGCCAAGGCTTTCGACTCTGTCAATCACCGCATTCTTATTGGCAGACTCAATAGCCTTTACTTCTCAAATAACTGCCTCGCCTGGTTCACAAACTACTTCTCAGACAGAGTTCAGTGTGTCAAATCGGAGGGCCTGCTGTCCGGACCTCTGGCAGTTTCTGTGGGGGCGCCACAGGGTTCAATCCTCGGACCGACTCTTTACTCTATATATATCAATGATGTCGCTCTTGCTGCTGGTGATTCTCTGATCCACCTCTACGCAGACGACACTATTCTTCATACTTCTGGCCCTTCTTTGTACACTGTGTTAACTAACCTCCAGACGAACTTCAATACCATACAACACTACTTCCGTGGCCTCCAACTGCTTTTAAATGCTAGTAAAACTAAGTGCATGCTCTTCAACCGATCGCTGCCTGCACCTGCCCGCCCATCCAGCATCACTACTCTGGACGGTTTCGACTTACAATATGTGGACAACTACAAATACCTAGGTGTCTGGTTAGACTGTAAACTCTCTTTCCAGACTCGCATTAAACATCTCCAATCCAAAATGGAATCTAGAATCGACCTCCTGCTTCGCAACAAAGCCTCCTTCGCTCGTAAAACTGAACATTCTGCCGATCCTTGACATTTTTTATTTTTTTTTATTTATTTCACCTTTATTTAACCAGGTAGGCTAGTTGAGAACAAGTTCTCATTTGCAACTGCGACCTGGCCAAGATAAAGCTTAGCAGTGTGAACAGACAACACAGAGTTACACATGGAGTAAACAATTAACAAGTCAATAACACAGTACAAAAAAGGCGAGTCTATATACATGTGTGCAAAAGGCATGAGGAAGTAGGCGAATAATTACAATTTTGCAGATTAGCACTGGAGTGATAAATGATCAGATGGTCATGTACAGGTAGAGATATTGGTGTGCAAAAGAGCAGAAAAGTAAATAAATAAAAACAGTGTGGGGATGAGGTAGGTGAAAAATGGGTGGGCTATTTACCAATAGACTATGTACAGCTGCAGCGATCGGTTAGCTGCTCAGATAGCACATGTTTTGAAGTTGGTGAGGGAGATAAAAGTCTCCAACTTCAGGGATTTTTGCAATTCGTTCCAGTCACAGGCAGCAGAGTACTGGAACGAAAGGCGGCCAAATGAGGTGTTGGCTTTAGGGATGATCAGTGAGATACACCTGCTGGAGCGCGTGCTACGGATGGGTGTTGCCATCGTGACCAGTGAACTGAGATAAGGCAGAGCTTTACCTAGCATGGACTTGTAGATGACCTGGAGCCAGTGGGTCTGGCGATGAATATGTAGCGAGGGCCAGCCGACTAGAGCATACAAGTCGCAGTGGTGGGTGGTATAAGGTGCTTTAGTGACAAAACGGATGGCACTGTGATAAACTGCATCCAGTTTGCTGAGTAGAGTGTTGGAGGCAATTTTGTAGATGACATCGTCGAAGTCGAGGATCGGTAGGATAGTCAGTTTTACTAGGGTAAGTTTGGCGGCGTGAGTGAAGGGGGCTTTGTTGCGGAATAGAAAGCCAACTCTTGATTTGATTTTCGATTAGAGATGTTTGATCTGAGTCTGGAAGGAGAGTTTACAGTCTAGCCAGACACCTAAGTACTTATAGATGTCCACATATTCAAGGTCGGAACCATCGGCGATGTCATTTCCACAAATTTCCAAAATAGCCCCCAACACTACTCAGCAAACTGGATGTAGTCTATCACAGTGCCATCTGTTTTGTCACAAAAGCCCCATATACAACCCACCACTGCGACCTTTATGCTCTCGTTGGATGTCCCTCACTATATATCCGTCGCCAAACCCACTGGCTCCAGGTCATCTATAAGGTAAAGCCCCGCCTTATCTCAGCTCACTGGTCACCATAGCAACACCCACCCGTAGCACGTGCTCCAGCAGGTACACTGCACTGGTCATCCCCAAAGCCAACACTTACTTCTGCTGCCAATAACTGGAAGGAATTACAAAAATCATTGAAGCTGGAGTCTTATATCTCCCTCTCTAACTTTAAGCATATGCTGTCAGAGCAGCTTACCGATCACTGTACCTGTACACAGCCCATCTGTTAATAGCCCACCCAGCTACCTCATCCCCATATTATTACTTACCCTCTTGCTCCCCAGTATCTCTATTTGCACATCATCATCTGCACATCTGTCACTCCAGTGTTGATTCTAAATTGTAATTATTTTTGCCTCTATGGCCTATTTATTGTCTTACCTCCCTACTCTTCTACATTTGCACACACTGTACATAGATCTATTTTTATTTTCTATTGTGTTATTGACTGTACGTTTGTTTGCTTTGCTTTTATCTTGGTCGCAGGTGTAAATGAGAACTGGTCTACCTGGTTAGACTCAAAAGAAAATCAATTCCATGTCACTCTTTAGTTAGCTATTGTTACGCGGTGTGGATGAAGTGTGTTGAAATCTAACTCTCCTGTCTGCGTTTCTTTTAGTCTCCTGAAGGGGCCCATGCCAAGGATGCCTCCAAGGTCACCAAGCAGAAGGTCACCAAGCAGGAGGTAGGAGCTCCGTGTCGTGATTGTGTTTTTAAACAACAGCAAACGCACTTCTAATGGACCACAGTCACCACACACAGTCCATTCAGCAAACACTCACTGATACATGAAGAGGTATCTTTATACATTTATACACTCTATCCAATCCCACACACTACCAGCCCCTCAACACATAACTGATATGCCCCCTGTCCCCTTTCCCCCTCTCGCTCCCTGTGTGTGTGTGTGTGTGTGTCTCTGTCTCTCTCTGTGTTTCTCTGTGTCTCTCTCTCTCTCTCTCTCTGTCTCCCTGTCTCTCCTTCTGTAGCCTACCAGGCGGTCAGAGAGGTTGTCATCGGTAAGTTGAATAATTCCCTCTTCCTCCATCCCTCTCTCATTCTTCCTATCTCCCTCCTCTCCGCTGTCTCTCAGGTTGTTGCTCAACTCTAGGGCCAGGCGTAATCTGTGGGGTCACAGTTTCTCACAGCCACCAGGAGTGATGTTAGGAGCTCTACAATATTAACAATCAAATCAAATGTATTTATATAGCCCTTCGTACATCAGCTGATATCTTAAAGTGCTGTACAGAAACCCAGCCTAAAACCCCAAACAGCAAGCAATGCAGGTGTAGAAGCACGGTGGCTTGGAAAAACTCCCTAGAAAGGCCAAAACCTAGGAAGAAACCTAGAGAGGAACCAGGCGATGTGGGGTGGCCAGTCCTTTTCTGGCTGTGCCGGCTGGAGATTATAACAGAACATAGCCAAGATGTTCAAATGTTCATAAATGACCAGCATGGTCGAATAATAATAAGGCACAACAGTTGAAACTGGAGCAGCAGCACGGCCAGGTGGACTGGGGACAGCAAGGAGTCATCATGTCAGGCAGTCCTGGGGCATGGTCCTAGGGCTCAGGTCCTCCAAAAGAGAGAATTAGAGAGAGCACACTTAAATTCACACAGGACACCGAATAGGACAGGAAGTACTCCAGATATAACAAACTGACCCTAGCCCCCCCGACACATAAACTACTGCAGCATAAATACTGGAGGCTGAGACAGGAGGGGTCAGGAGACACTGTGGCCCCATCCGAGGACACCCCCAGACAGGGCCAAACAGGAAGGATATAACACCACCCACTTTGCCAAAGCACAGCCCCCACACCACTAGAGGGATATCTTCAACCACCAACTTACCATCCTGAGACAAGGCTGAGTATAGCCCACAAAGATCTCCGCCACGGCACAACCCAAAGGGGGGCACCAACCCAGACAAGATGACCACATCAGTGAAACAACCCACTCAGGTGACGCACCCCCTCAAGGGATGGTATTAGAGAGTCCCAGTAAGCCAGTGACTCAGCCCCTGTAATAGGGTTAGAGGCAGAGAATCCCAGTGGAAAGAGGGCAACCGGCCAGGCAGAGACAGCAAGGGCGGTTCGTTGCTCCAGAGCCTTTCCGTTCACCTTCCCACTCCTGGGCCAGACTACACTCAATCATATGACCCACTGAAGAGATGAGTCTTCAGTAAGGATTTAAAGGTTGAGACCGAGTTTGCGTCTCTGACATGGGTAGGCAGACCGTTCCATAAAAATTGACCTCTATAGGAGAAAGCCCTGCCTCCAGCTGTTTGCTTAGAAATTCTAGGGACAATTAGGAGGCCTGCGTCTTGTGACCGTAGCGTACGTGTAGGTATGTACGGCAGGACCAAATCAGAGCGATAGGTAGGAGCAAGCCCATGTAATGCTTTGTAGGTTAGCTGTAAAACCTTGAAATCAGCCCTTGCTTTGACAGGAAGCCAGTGTAGGGAGGCAAGCATTGGAGTAATATGATCCATTTTTTGGGTTCTAGTCAGTGCTAAATACGGCTGCTAGAATCCTTACTGAAGTTTATTTAGTGCTTTATCCGGGTAGCAGGAAAGTAGAGCATTGCAGTAGTCTAACCTAGAAGTGACAAAAGCATGGATAATTTTTTTCTGCATCATTTTTGGACACAGTTTCTGATTTTTGCAATGTTACGTAGATGGAAAAAAGCAGTCCTTGAAATGGTCTTGATATGTTCTTCAAAAGAGAGATCAGGGTCCAGAGTAACGCCGAGGTCCTTCAGTTTTATTTGAGATGACTGTACAACCATTAAGATTAATTGTCAGATTCAACAGAAGATCTCTTTGTTTCTTGGGACCTAGAACAAGCATCTCTGTTTTGTCCGAATTTAAAAGTAGAAAGTTTGCAGCCATCCACTTCCTTATGACTGAAACGCATGCTTCTAGCAAGGGCAATTTTGGGGTTTCACCATGTTTCATTGAAATGTACAGCTGTGTGTCATCCGCATAGCAGTGAAAGTTAACATTATGTTTTCGAATAACATCCCCAAGAGGTAAAATATATATATATATATATATATATATATATAGTGAAAACAATAGTGGTCCTAAAACGGAACCTTGAGGAACACAAATTTACAGTTGATTTGTCAGTGGACAAACCATTCACAGAGACTAACTGATATCTTTCCAACAGATAAGATCTAAACCAGGCCAGAACTTGTCCGTGTAGACCAATTTGGGTTTCCAATCTCTCCAAAAGAATGTGGTGATCGATGGTATCAAAAGCAGCACTAAGGTCTAGGAGCACGAGGACAGATGCCATTAAAAGGTCATTTACCACCTTCACAAGTGCAGTCTCAGTGCTATGATGGGGTCTAAAACCAGACTGAAGCATTTCATATACATTGTTTGTCTTCAGGAAGGCAGTGAGTTGCTGCACAACAGCCTTTTCTAAAATTTGAGAGGAATGGAAGATTCGATATAGGCCGATAGTTTTTTTTATATTTTCTGGGTCAAGGTTTGGCTTTTTCAAGAGAGGCTTTATTACTGCCACTTTTAGTGAGTTTGGTACACATCCGGTGGATAGAGGGCCATTTATTATGTTCAACATAGGAGGGCCAAGCACAGGAAGTAGCTCTTTCAGTAGTTTAGTTGGAATAGGGTCCAGTATGCAGCCTGAAGGTTTAGAGGCCATGATTATTTTCATCATTGTGTCAATCCAATCTGTTGGATTCATTCTGATCTAACCTTTATATACAGTGGGGCAAAAAAAGTATTCAGTCAGCCACCAATTGTGCAAGTTCTCCCACTTAAAAAGATGAGAGGCCTGTAATTTTCATCATAGTTACACTTAAACTATGACAGACAAAATAAATAAAAAAATCCAGAAAATCACATTGTAGGATTTTTAATGAATTTATTTGCAAATTATGGTGGAAAATAAGTATTTGGTCAATAACAAAAGTTTCTCTACTTTGTTATATACCCTTTGTTGGCAATGGCAGAGGTCAAACGTTTTCTGTAAGTCTTCACCCACTGTTGCTGGTATTTTGGCCCATTCCTCCATGCAGATCTCCTCTAGAGCAGTGTTGTTGTTTTGGGGCTGTTGCTGGGCAACACGGACTTTCAACTCCCTCCAAAGATTTTCTATGGGGTTGAGATCTGGAGACTGGCTTGGCCACTCCAGGACCTTGAAATGCTTGTTACGAAGCCACTCCTTTGTTGCCCGGGCTGTGTGTTTGGGATCATTGTCATGCTGAAAGACCCAGCCACGTTTCATCTTCAATGCCCTTGCTGATGGAAAGAGGTTTTCACTCAATCTCACGATACATGGCCCCATTCATTTTTTCCTTTACACGGATCAGTAGTCCTGGTCCCTTTGCAGAAAAACAGCCCCAAAGCATGATGTTTCCACCCCCATGCTTCACAGTAGGTATGGTGTTCTTTGGATGCAACTCAGCATTCTTTGTCCTCCAAACACGACGAGTTGAGTTTTTACCAAAAAGTTCTATTTTGGTTTCATCTGACCATATGACATTCTCCCAATCTTCTTCTGGATCATCCAAATGCTCTCTAGCAAACTTCAGACAGGCCTGGGCATGTACTGGCTTAAGCAGGGGGACACGTCTGACACTGCAGGATTTGAGTCCCTGGCGGCATAGTGTGTTACTGATGGTAGGCTTTGTTACTTTGGTCCCAGCTCTCTGCAGGTCATTCACTAGGTCCCCCTGTGTGGTTCTGGGATTTTTGCTCACCGTTCTTGTGATCATTTTTGACCCCACGGGGTGAGATCTTGCGTGGAGCCCCAGATCGAGGGAGATTATCAGTGGTCTTGTATGTCTTCCATTTCCTAATAATTGCACCCACAGTTGATTTTCTTCAAACCAAGCTGCTTACCTATTGCAGATTCAGTCTTCCCAGCCTGGTGCAGGTCTACAATTTTGTTTCTGGTGTCCTTTGACAGCTCTTTGGTCTTGGCCATAGTGAAGTTTGGAGTGTGACTGTTTGAGGTTGTGGACAGGTGTCTTTTATACTGATAACAAGTTCAAACAGGTGCCATTAATACAGGTAACGAATGGAGGACAGAGGAGCCTCTTAAATAAGAAGTTACAGGTCTGTGAGCCAGAAATCTTTCTTATTTGTGACCAAATACTTATTTCCCACCATCATTTGCAAATAAATTAATTAAAAATCCTACAATGTGATGTTCTGGATCTTTTTTTCTCATTTCTCTGTCATAGTTGAAGTGTACCTATGATGAAAATTACAGGCCTCTCTCATTTTTTTTAAGTGGGAGAACTTGCACAATTGGTGGCTGACTAAATACTTTTTTTGCCCCACTGTATATACACTTACCAGAACTAGCTAGTGTTTATTCAGTAGATATTCAGTCAATGTTCCATTCAGACAGCAGTGTTCTAATGGGGCGTTCTAATGGGGCGTTCTAATGGGGCGTTCTAATGGGGCGTTCTAATGGGGCGTTCTAATGGGGCGTTCTAATGAGGTGTTGGAATGGAGCATTCTCATGGGGGCTTGGGGAGGAGCGTTCCAATGGAGCGTTCTAATGGGGGCTTGGGAAAGGAGCGTTCCAATGGAGCGTTGGAATGGAGCGTTCCAATGGAGCGTTGGAAAGGAGCGTTCCAATGGAGCGTTGGAAAGGAGCGTTCGAAATGGAGCGTTCTAATGGGGGCTTGGGAAAGGAGCGTTCCAATGGAGCGTTGGAATGGAGCGTTCCAATGGAGCGTTGGAAAGGAGCGTTCCAATGGAGCGTTGGAAAGGAGCGTTCGAAATGGAGCGTTCTATTGGAAGGTTGGAAAGGCGCGTTCTATTGGAGCGTTCTAATGGAGCGTTGGAAAGGCGCGTTCTAAATGACTATTTCATTCAGACCGTGAATGTTCTAAAGGTGGTGGTGGGAAAACATCCCTGTAGGTTCCGTCTGAGCACTTGTTTTTGGTCCTTTGCTCTCGTTTGCCAGAACTTATCTCTGTCTGTCATGTGATCTCACTGTGAAATATTATTCCGTGGATAATGTAGTGATAATGTTATTACTGTACCTTAGTACTGATTATATTATAGATATAATTCTTGTTGCTCATATACACGCTTCATAAACAGGCTATATGATAGCCTTCCCTGTTTTACTGATATTAAATCAACTGTTTTGTAAGTACTGATTTTAAGTTGTACATAGTGCTTTATCTAAGGTGTTGCCCTCTACTGGTGGGTATTTTATGGCCTCACCTATAGCCTACTATACACTTACTGTTCAGGTTTATTTTTTTCAAGATATTTCCATTGTATTTTCCCATTCAATTTGCTAAGCTAATTCTATAGAAATGCCCCATTCTCTAAACTAAGCTAATTATGTGGTGTTTCCCAACTCTATATGACCTGCAGAAACCAGCTCCTCCCAAACCTGTTGAGGTCAAACTTAAGAAGGCTATATCCAAGGTAAAGCCATCGACCACACACACACACACACACACACACACACACACACACACACACACACACACACACACACACACACACACACTCTGCATTGGAGCGTGTATCCACAAATGCATCAACCCCCCCCCCCGCCCCTCACACAGCATTGGAGTGTGTATCCACAAATGCATCACCCCCCCCCCACTGCATTGGAGTGTGTATCCACAAATGCATCAACCCCCCCCCCGCCCCACACACTGCATTGGAGGGTGTATCCACAAATGCATCAACCCCCCCCGCGCCCCACACACTGCATTGGGGTGTGTATCCACAAATGCATCAACCCCCCCGCCCCCGCCCCACACACTGAATTGAAGTGTGTATCCACAAATGCATCAACCCCCCCCCCGCCCCACACACTGCATTGGAGTGTGTATCCACAAATGCATCAACCCCCCCCCCCCCCCCCGCCCACACACTGAATTGAAGTGTGTATCCACAAATGCATCAACCCCCCCCCCCACCGCCCCACACACTGAATTGAAGTGTGTATCCACAAATGCATCAACCCCCCCCCGCCCCACACACTGCATTGGAGTGTGTATCCACCCCCCCCGCCCCACACTGAATTGAAGTGTGTATCCACAAATGCATCAACCCCCCGCCCCACAATGCATCATCCCCCCCGCCCCCCCCGCCCCACACACTACATTGGAGTGTGTATCCACAGATGCATCAACCCCCCCCCCCACACACTGCATTGGAGCGTGTATCCACAAATGCATCAACCCCCCCCCCGCCCCACACACTGCATTGGAGTGTGTATCCACAAATGCATCAACCCCCCCCCCCCCCTCACACTGCATTGGAGTGTGTATCCACAAATGCATCCCCCCCCCACTGCCAAATGCATCAAATGCACCCCCCCCCCACTGCATTGGAGTGTGTATCCACAAATGCATCAACCCCCCCCCGCCCCTCACACTGCATTGGAGTGTGTATCCACAAATGCATCAACCCCCCCCCCCCCCGCCCCTCACACTGCATTGGAGTGTGTATCCACAAATGCATCAACCCCCCTCCCCCGCCCCACACACTGAATTGAAGTGTGTATCCACAAATGCATCAACCCCCCCCCCCCTCCCCCGCCCCACACACTGAATTGAAGTGTGTATCCACAAATGCATCAACCCCCCGCCCCGCCCCACACACTGAATTGAAGTGTGTATCCACAAATGCATCAACCCCCCCCCGCCCCCGCCCCACACACTGAATTGAAGTGTGTATCCACAAATGCATCAACCCCCCGCCCCACACACTGCATTGGAGTGTGTATCCACAAATGCATCAACCCCCCCGCCCCACACACTGCATTGGAGTGTGTATCCACAAATGCATCAACCCCCCGCCCCCACACACTGCATTGGAGTGTGTATCCATAGATGCCAACCCCCCCCCACACTGCATTGGAGTGTGTATCCACCCCACACACTGCATTGGAGTGTGTATCCACAAATGCATCAACCCCCCCCCCCCTCACACTGCATTGGAGTGTGTATCCACAAATGCATCAACCCCCCCCCCCGCCCCACACACTGCATTGGAGTGTGTATCCACAGATGCATCAACCCCCCGCCCCCCCCACACACTGCATTGGAGTGTGTATCCACAAATGCATCAACCCCCCCGCCCCACACACTGCATTGGAGTGTGTATCCACAAATGCATCAACCCCCCCCCCACACACTGCATTGGAGTGTGTATCCACAGATGCATCAACCCCCCCCCCCCCCACTGCATTGGAGCGTGTATCCACAAATGCATCATCAACCCCCCCGCCCCTCACACTGCATTGGAGTGTGTATCCACAAATGCATCAACCCCCCCACTGCATTGGAGTGTGTATCCACAAATGCATCAACCCCCCCCCCGCCCCACACACTGCATTGGAGTGTGTATCCACAAATGCATCAACCCCCCCCCCCGCCCCTCACACTGCATTGGAGTGTGTATCCACAAATGCATCAACCCCCCTCCCCCCCCCCACACTGAATTGAAGCGTGTATCCACAAATGCATCATCCCCCCCCCGCCCCACACACTGAATTGAAGTGTGTATCCACAAATGCATCAACCCCCGCCCCCCCCACACACTGCATTGAAGTGTGTATCCACAAATGCATCAACCCCCCCCCCCCCCCACACACTGCATTGGAGTGTGTATCCACAAATGCATCAACCCCCCCCCCACACACTGCATTGGAGTGTGTATCCACAAATGCATCAACCCCCCCCGCCCCACACACTGCATTGGAGTGTGTATCCACAAATGCATCAACCCCCCACACACTGCATTGGAGTGTGTATCCACAGATGCATCAACCCCCCCCCCCCCCCCGCCCCACACACTGCATTGGAGTGTGTATCCACAAATGCATCAACCCCCGCCCCCCCCCCCACTGCATTGGAGTGTGTATCCACAAATGCATCAACCCCCCCCCCCACACACTGCATTGGAGTGTGTATCCACAAATGCATCCGCCCCCCCCCCCCACACACTGCATTGGAGTGTGTATCCACAAATGCATCAACCCCCCCCCCCCCCTGCCCCACACACTGCATTGGAGTGTGTATCCACAAATGCATCAACCCCCCGCCCCACACACTGCATTGGAGTGTGTATCCACAGATGCATCAACCCCCCCCCCCCACTGCATTGGAGCGTGTATCCACAAATGCATCATCACCCCCCGCCCCCCCGCCCCACACACTACATTGGAGTGTGTATCCACAGATGCATCAACCCCCCCCCCCCCCCACACACACTGCATTGGAGTGTGTATCCACAGATGCATCAACCCCCACACACACTGCATTGGAGCGTGTATCCACAAATGCATCAACCCCCCCCGCCCCACACACTGCATTGGAGCGTGTATCCACAAATGCATCAACCCCCCCCCCACACACTGCATTGGAGTTTGTATCTACAGATGCATCAAACCCCCCCGCCCCCACACTGCATTGGAGTGTGTATCCACAAATGCATCAACCCCCCCCCCCCCACTGCATTGGAGTGTGTATCCACAAATGCATCAACCCCCCCCCCCCCCACACTGCATTGGAGTGTGTATCCACAAATGCATCACCCCCCCCCCACTGCATTGGAGTGTGTATCCACAAATGCATCAACCCCCCCCCCTCCCCCGCCCCACACACTGCATTGGAGTGTGTATCCACAAATGCATCAACCCCCGTCCCACACACTGCATTGGAGTGTGTATCCACAGATGCATCAACCCCCCCCCCCCCCACTGCATTGGAGCGTGTATCCACAAATGCATCATCACCCCCCCCCCCCCGCCCCCACACACTACATTGGAGTGTGTATCCACAGATGCATCAACCCCCGCCCCCCCCACACACACTGCATTGGAGTGTGTATCCACAAATGCATCAACCCCCCCACACACACTGCCGTGTATCCACAAATGCATCACCCCCCGCCCACACACTGCATTGGAGCGTGTATCCACAAATGCATCAACCCCCCCCCCCCCCACACACTGCATTGGAGTTTGTATCTACAGATGCATCAAACCCCCCCGCCCCCACACACTGCATTGGAGTTTGTATCCACAGATGCATCAAACCCCCCCGCCCCACACACTGCATTGGAGCGTGTATCCACAAATGCATCAACCCCCCCCCCCCCCCCCCACACACTGCATTGGAGTGTGTATCCACAAATGCATCAACCCCCCCCCCCCCCCACACACTGCATTGGAGCGTGTATCCACAAACGCATCAACCCCCCCCCCCCACACACCGCCCCCACTCTGAATTGAAGTGTGTATCCACAAACGCATCAACCCCCCCGCCCCACACACTGCATTGGAGTGTGTATCCACAAATGCATCACCCCCCCCCCCCCCACCCACACACTGCATTGGAGTGTGTATCCACAAACGCATCAACCCCCCCCCCCCCCCCACACACTGCATTGGAGCGTGTATCCACAAACGCATCAACCCCCCCCCACACACACTGCATTGGAGCGTGTATCCACAAACGCATCAACCCCCCCCCACACACTGCATTGGAGCGTGTATCCACAAACGCATCAACCCCCCCCCCCCACACACTGCATTGGAGCGTGTATCCACAAACGCATCAACCCCCCCCCACACACTGCATTGGAGCGTGTATCCACAAATGCATCAACCCCCCCCCCCACACACTGCATTGGAGTGTGTATCCACAAATGCATCCCCCCCCCCCCACTGCATTGGAGTGTGTATCCACAAATGCATCAACCCCCCCCACACACACTGCATTGGAGTGTGTATCCACAAATGCATCAACCCCCCCCCCCCACACACACACACACTGCATTGGAGTGTGTATCCACAAATGCATCAACCCCCCCCCCACACACACACTGCATTGGAGTGTGTATCCACAAATGCATCAACCCCCCCCCCCCCGCCCCACACACTGAATTGGAGTGTGTATCCACAAATGCATCAACCCCCCCCCCTCGCCCCACACACTGCATTGGAGTGTGTATCCACAAATGCATGATGTTTGTTTGAAAGTCTCATGTACCTTGAGTCCATTTGAATGTTCTCAAAGGTACTCTCAGTCCTGTGTTTTTATTGGTCGTCTTTGTCCTCTGTTGGGATCAGTCGACTCTGTTTCTGTGTTCTGATTGGCTGGCTGTCTCTCTTCTGTGTTCTGATTGGCTGAATGTGTCTGTGCTGTGTTCTGATTGGTTTTCTCTGCCCAAAGGACATGAAGGAAAAGAAAGGTGGCGCTAAGGTGAAGGAGGATGGCCCCTCCCAGAACGGACAGGCTATGACTGAGGAGGTACGCTAGGCCACACCTCCAGAGGAGAGGAGGGGGGCTGGTGGTGGGATTATAATAATCTAACATGTATTCCTTCAATGTTCTCCCTGTCTCAATATCTGTCTCACACACACAGATATGTGTGTCTCGCTCCAGTGTCAGTGTGACCTACTACAGAAGTCTTGCTCCCTACTCCATGTCTGTCAGAGGCCAGAGTGAGACAGTCAGAGTCAACGGTATGACAGACAGATGGTGTGCTGTGGGATCTTGACAGAGTGATTTAAACAGTTAGTCTCCAAATGGAACCCTATTCCCTCAGGAATTCTTGAAAGACGAGACAATCTCCACTTTTTTTTAAATCACAAATAACACCCGCCCGCTTAACCCAGAAGACAGCTGCACTAATGTGTCGGAGGACACACCATTCAACTGACAACCTCTGTCAGCCTGCAGGCACCCGGCCCACCACATGGAGTCGCTAGAGCACTGCCACAGAGATGGCCAGAAGGCTATACTGGAAAACCTAACCTCTATCAAAATAAAAAGATTGTGGAGCCGCAAAAGTTCTTCTGTGCTTCAGGGTGTTTATTAACATAGTGATTCCTGAACAAAAACAACAGTACTGCCATCAAACATATACCTTAGGGGACAGCTAAAAACAATGCTGCCCCATTCACAGCTCAATCCAAAAATACCTCTCCATGAACTGAAAGAGGCTCCTTTTGTAAGGCTAGCCCCTCCCCTCAGAACAATTAACACTAATTAATTAATTAAGCAATTACCTATACAAACCTACATTTTCCATTAACTAAACATACTAAAGGATATACATTGCAACATGTTTTTTATGAAACAATATCCCAATATAACATTTCCAACATTACATCACTACTGGCATTGTCTTTCAATATGCTCATTTACATGAATGAACCATTCGGGACAGGCACTACAAAGTCAGCCCAATTCCCTTAGCTCGGGTCCTTATCCAGCATACCCGGAAGCTACAGAGCGAGAGAGAGAGGGGAACAGAACAAACAAGCAAACAACGCGCTCATCCACAACATAGATAAGTGTAATACATATTACTTCTATTACAAATGAATACTGACAAGTGTGAAATGTATGTACTAAGACAGAAGTTACCTATCGACCCACCTTGTTAACGTATCTTATAACGGAGCAGGGAGGAGTGATGAATGTGTGCATGCTTTAAAGTACCAAATACTGCCAGTGACAGACTTTTACGTCACAAGCACGATGAGCCAAGTAAAGCCCCCCACTTAACCCGGACGATGCTGGGCCGATGGTGCACCGCCCAATGGGACTCCCAGTCACGAACGGTTGTGACACAGCCTGGGATTGAATCCGGGTCTGTAGTCCAACACCATGATGCCGTGCCACCTGGGAGGCCCTGATTTGTTTAGTTCTGTCATTAGATTTTCAATATAATACAAATCTCCAAACTTGTTTTAGAGCGCTATGTAATACCCTGGCGGTTAATTTCATTAGCAGTTTGTTTTTCTAGGTTCAGAACACAACATGTATAAAGCGAACATAAACCGCTCAGCAAATACTTCAATAGTGTAAGCATGTGTTGCAGAACAGTGATTCAAATAGGTTTTTTTCTGTCAATGTTAGTTTAAAAAAATATCTTGACAGCGTTAGTCATCAGTGACTGAGTTGACAAGCCACTGACGACATTAACAACAGGTACTTAAAACAGACATATTTTTGCTTCTAAAAAATAAGTTTAAATACAAACATTTTGTAAAATATTGAATATTATTTATTTGCAAATCCCCAATAAAAACGTAACCGCTCTCAGACCTTTCAGCACACGTTAGACATAAATCTGACGACGTTGACGTTAGACATAAATCTGACTTTTTTATTTTCTTTCTTTTTACAGAGTTGACATTCCATAATTTTCTACTTTATTCAATAGGTATACTTAGTAGCAATTTAGTTTTTTCTCAGTTGCATATGACTCAAAAAAACTCATTTTAAAATGAACATATTTGAACCATAGAATATGAGTTATCTTAATCTTTAAGGGAAATGGAATTGACAGGTTCTGGTTGTATATTGTTTAAATCTATGAAAGTAGAGGACTTGCAGGACCATGTGTTGCCTTGTTGCACGATATGTTGGCCAATCACAGTTTAGAGAGAAATATTATTTAAATTGAAATGTGGCAATAAACTACATGAGACACTTTTTAGAATTTGAAACACTTTTTGGGGGAGTGTGATTCTTTCCCCTGGACAAGGACATTTCCGAGCACAGAGCTGACATGAATTAATAATATTGAAAATATTTCTTGAAAAATGCTTTATTAAATGACATTTTTATTTATTTATTTAACCTTTTTATGTTATCGGGGAGTCATACTGAGACCAAGGTCTCTTACAGAAGAGCCCTGAAGTACATAAATGACAGAAAATATATCAAAATATAAATACAAGCGGAAAGAAAGAAAAACACTGTCATAAAGAACGCATTCATCACTATTAAGGTCCTCAATCTGCTTTCTGAATTGCCCTGGAGACCAAAGGAACTTCCATAGTTAGCCATCTGTATAGACATGAAGTTTGCCTGCTGGACAAGGATTGTCCCAACTTTCAACAATCCCTCGAGCCCGACATAGTGCACAACTTATGACCTGGGGCCATGGGGCTCTGGTCAAAGTAGTTCACTATGTAGAGAAGAGAGTGCAATTTGGGACGCAGTTCTGTGTGATACAGTGGGGCAAAAAAGTATTTAGTCAGCCACCAATTGTGCAAGTTCACCCACTTAAAAAGATGAGAGGCCTGTAATTTTCATCATATGTACACTTCAACTATGACAGACAAAATGAGAAAAAAAATCCAGAAAATCACATTGTAGGATTTTTTAAATGAATTTATTTGCAAATGATGGTGGAAAATAAGTATTTGGTCACCTACAAACAAGCAAGATTTCTGGCTCTCGCAGACCTGCAACTTTTTATTTAAGAGGCTCCTCTGTCCTCCATTCGTTACCTGTATTAATGGCACTTGTTTGAACTTGTTATCAGTATAAAAGACACCTGTCCACAACCTCAAACAGTCACACTCCAAACTCCACTATGGCCAAGACCAAAGAGCTGTCAAAGGACACCAGAAACAAAATTGTAGACCTGCACCAGGCTGGGAAGACTGAATCTGCAATAGGTAAGCAGCTTGGTTTGAAGAAATCAACTGTGGGAGCAATTATTAGGAAATGGAAGACATACAAGACCACTGATAATCTCCCTCGATCTGGGGCTCCACGCAAGATCTCACCCCGTGGGGTCAAAAAGATCACAAGAACGGTGAGCAAAAATCCCAGAACCACACGGGGGGACCTAGTGAATGACCTGCAGAGAGCTGGGACCAAAGTAACAAGCCTACCATCAGTACCATCACTACGCCGCCAGGGACTCAAATCCTGCAGTGCCAGACGTGTCCCCCTGCTTAAGCCAGTACATGCCCAGGCCTGTCTGAAGTTTGCTAGAGTGCATTTGGATGATCCAGAAGAAGATTGGGAGAATGTCATATGGTCAGATGAAACCAAAATAGTACTTTTTGTAAAAACTCAACTCGTCGTGTTTGGAGGACAAAGAATGCTGAGTTGCATCCAAAGAACACCATACCTACTGTGAAGCATGGGGGTGGAAACATCATGCTTTGGGGCTGTTTTTCTGCAAAGGGACCAGGACTACTGATCCGTGTAAAGGAAAGAATGAATGGGGCCATGTATCATGAGATTTTGAGTGAAAACCTCCTTCCATCAGCAAGGGCATTGAAGATGAAACCGTGGCTGGGTCTTTCAGCATGACAATGATCCCAAACACACCGCCCGGGCAACGAAGGAGTGGCTTCGTAAGAAGCATTTCAAGGTCCCGGAGTGGCCTAGCCAGTCTCCAGATCTCAACCTCATAGAAAATCTTTGTAGGGAGTTGAAATCTGTGTTGCCCAGCAACAGCCCCAAAACATCACAACTTTTGTTATTGACCAAATACTTACTTTCCACCATAATTTGCAAATAAATTAATTAAAAATCCTACAATGTGATTTTCTGGATTTTTTTTTTCTCATTTTGTCTGACATAGTTGAAGTGTACCTATGATGAAAATTACAGGCCTCACCTTTTTAAGTGGGAGAACTTGCACAATTGGTGGCTGACTAAATACTTTTTTGCTCCACTGTATAATCTATCGGGCGGCAGGTAGCCTAGCAGTTAAGAGCGTTGAGCCAGTACCTGAAAGGTCATTAGTTTGAATCCCCGAGCTGATAATCTGAAAAACATGTTAATGTGCCCTTGAACAAAGGAAAGTGACTGCTGAATCGGGGGTTCCCAGGCTTCCACTCGGGGCTTCCAGCATTGGGGAACATCCCGTGACCCCCTGCAAGCGTGCCACGTTTATTTCTGTAGGCACAAGCATTATTCATGACGCTAACTGTTCACACCTCTCTTGTTGGTGGAGCTAAAGAAGAACAATCCTGCAGTTCTAGACATTTTGTCATGAGGTGCAAAGAACATGTTGCAGTTTTAAAGCTAATCTTCTTGCAGTTCTATACATTTTGCCATGTCTGTGTGTTCATGTGATATGAGTGACTAAAAATGACTATCTACGGGCTAAAAAACAAAACAAAAAAGCGTTAGCTGATATGTGAGTTGATCTGGACATTTCAAGTTATAATCATATCTCTCTAAGGTCTGTAATGACTGACAAGAGGAACTGATGATGCACTAACCGATTTAGAAATGGTACCTTGTGCATTCTACTATTAAATCGTACAAGAGTACGTTTAAAGCCGGACTGATTTCCTTCAAAAATAAAACATCTACAATATATATATATATATATATATATATATATATATATATATATATATATACATACATACACACATACACACATACACACATACACACATACACATATACAGTACCAGTCAAAAGTTTGGACACCTACTCATTCCAGTTTTTTTTTTTAATTGAAAACCATTTTCTACATTGTATAATAATAGTGAAGACATCACAACTATGAAATAACATGTATGGAATCATGTAGAAACCAAAAAAAGTGTTAAATAAATCTAAATGTATTTTAGATTTGTTCTCAACTAGCCTACCTGTTTAAATAAAGGTGAAATAAAATATATATATATATAGAAAAAATTATTCAAATAGCCACCCTTTGCCTTGATGACAGCTTGAAACACTATTGGCATTCTCTCAACCAGCTTCACGTGGAAGGGTTTTCCAACAGGAGTTTCCACATATGCTGAGCAGTTGTTGGCTGCTTTTCCTTTACTCTGCGGTCCAACTCAACCCTAACTATCTCAATTGGGTTGAGGTCAGGTGATTGTGGACGTCAGGTCATCTGATGCGGCACTCAATCACTCACCTTCTTGGTCAAATATCCTTTACAACGCCTCGAGGTGTGTTGGGTCATTGTCCTGTTGAAAAACAAATGATAGTCCCACTAAGCGCAAACCAGATGGGATGGCGTATTGCTGTAGTAGCCATGCTGGTTAAGTGTGCCTTGAATTCTAAATAAATCAGTGTCCCCAGCAAAGCACACCATTACACCACCTCCTCCATGCTTCACTGTGGGAACCACACATGCAGAGATCATCCGTTCACATACTCTGCATCTCACAAAATCACAACGGTTGGAACAAGTCTCACATTTGGACTCATCAGAGCAAAGGACAGATTTCCACCGGTCTAATGTACATTGCTCGTGTTTCTAGGCTCAAGCAAGTCTCTTCTTTTTATTGGTGTCCTTCATTAGTGGTTTATTTGCAGCAATTCAACCATAAAGGCCTGATTCACACAGTCTCCTCTGAACAGTTGATGTTGAGATGTGTCTGTTACTTGAACTCAGAAGCATTTATTTGGGCTGTAATTTCTGGGGCTGGTAACTCTAATGAACATATCCTCTGCAGCAGAGGTAACTCTGGGTCTTCCTTTCCTGTGGTGGTCCTCATGAGAGTCAGTTTCAACATAGCGCTTGATGGTTTTTGCGACTGCACTTGAATAAACTTCTTTCTTAATGTTCCGTATTGACTGACATTCATGTCTTAAAGTAAAGATGGACTGTTGTTTCTCTTTGCTCATTTGGGGCGGCAGGGTAGCCTAGTGGTTAGAGCGTTGGACTAGTAACCCAAAGGCTGCAAGTTCAAATCCCCGAGCTGACAAGGTACAAATCTGTCGTTCTGCCCCTGAACAGGCAGTTAACCCACTGTTCCTAAGCCGTCATTGAAAATAAGAATTTGTTCTTAACTAACTTGCCTAGTAAAATTTAAGGTAAAAAATTTTTTTTGAGCTGTTCTTGGCGTAATATGGACTTGGTCTTTTACCAAATAGGGATATCTTCTGCATACTACCTCTACCTTTTCACAACACAAATGATTGGCTCAAACGCATTAAGAAAGAAAGAAATTCCACAAATTAACTTTTTTTACAAGGCACGCCTGTGTGGTGACTACCTCATGAAGCTGGTTGAGAGAACGCCAAGAGCGTGCAAAGCTATCAAGGCAAAGGGTGGCTACGTTGAATAATCTTAAATATAAAATACATTTTGATTTATTAACTTTTTTGGTTACTACATGATTCCATATGTGTTATTTCATAGTTTTGATGTCTTCACTAGTATTCTACAATGTAGAAAATATTAAAACTAGAGAAAAACCTTTGAGTAGGTTTGTCCAAACTTTTGACTGGTGCTGTGTGTGTGTGTGATATCTATCAATAATTGTGGGGGGGATTTAACCTCTGTGGGTGACTTTAACCAGTGTGTGTGTGCTGTAAACTAAGTGTTGGAGCACTTTAAACCTTAGCGTAAACCTTGATGTGGTTGTGTACACTAACATTGTGTGGTTGTGACTGCAGTATGAAATGTGTGTGTTTCCCCCATCAGTATGTACAGAACAGGAGGCTGGTGCCACCATAATTGGGGAGGACGGGCTCGTGGTAATGCCTGGAGCGGAATTAGTGGAACGGTATCATTCATAATTGCATTCCATTTACTCCATTCCTGCAATTATTATGAGCTGTCTTCCCCTCGGCAGCCTCTAACACGTCACTGTGTGTCTGTCTGTTTGGAGAACAGTGGTGTGGACTGCTGGTGATACTACTAACTCCCAGCTAGCTCGTCATCTTCTCCTTGACCATGGAACCATGGATGGAAACATCGTACCTCCCACGGGTACTTCCTGGTCCCTTTTATGACATCACGTATGACATTGTGGTATATTTGTTTCTGTCTGCAGGAGACTGAGGCTGTGGAGGCGGAGTCGGTCAAGGAGAAGGAATGAGGAAGTGGGGGGGTCTTTCTCTGACTCCTCCCAAACCAGTACCATGGAAACGGAGGATTATTTTTTTTCCAGGATTTTGTAAAATGCTGATTTTCTTTTTTTGTTTGTCCTGTGATACTAGCAAAGATAACCAGCAGCAACCCACTTCCACACTCCTTACAGTTGTCTCTCCCTCTCCTCTCCTTTTCTTTCCTTTCCTTCCTGGAAGACAGAATGAAGTGACATGTTTTTATAAAATGGCTGCAAGTATTCTTCCTCTGGCAGTGGGAGGAGCCTCATGGGGTCACCATGGTGATGCCTCTCAGTTCCTCTCTAAACAATGTCATGTCCTCCTGACCGTGATGGCTCTTTTGTGATGACATCGCTGTAAATTAAGTGGACCTTCCACCTCTGACATCAGAGACCCAAGGGTCAGACTAGGCTCCTATGATATAACAAGTGACCTTTGACCCTGACCATGTTGCCATGGTGAATATTTGCAGCTTTTTAAACAGATTTAGAAGTTTTCAGAATCGCCAGCACTCCTGTGTTGTAATTTGTGAGTCTGTGGTTGTCTGTCAGTGAACTGTTCTAGAACTCTGGCTTCCAGAACCTCTGGGTTCCACCCTGGTTGTCTGTCAGAGCAGACTGTTCTAGAACTCTGGCTTCCAGAACCTCTGGGTTCCACCCTGGTTGTCTGTCAGAGCAGCATAGCAATAACAAGTGGCGCTTCTGTTCTAGAACTCTGAGGCTTCTAGAACCTCTCTGGGTTCCACCCTGCCTGTGGGAAAACATTATTTTGAAATAAAAACAGAGTTGACATTTTGTGAGTACTGTGTGTTTTACTCTCGAGTATATCTAGTCACTATCTCTACCCATACAATACCCTCTTCACCTGTATTTATGCTGTGGAAAGCTCAGGCGTGTGTGTGTGTGTGTGTGTGTGTGTGTGTGTGTGTGAGAGAGAGGTCAAGGGGGGGGTGGCAAGTGGCCATGTTCAATACAACTGCTGTGTCAGGAAATGAAAGATAAGCATTTCACAGAGAGGCGGGGCAGCCAAGTCTAGAGAGGCTCCCTCATTGGCCAGCCCAGGTGTCACTCAGAGCCTTGGGCCAATGATAGGCTGTGGATGTGGAAATATTTCCCAGTAGAAGCAGCTCTAGAGCACTGAGAAAAGGTTCAGAACTCTGATATAACTGTGTATAACCTTGTCATAACATTCTACAGTTATTATTAAGGTTATAACAGTTATTACGGTTATACCAGTTATTAAATCAAATTTTATTTGTCACATACACATGGTTAGCCGATGTTAATGCGAGTGTAGCGAAATGCTACACTCGCATGAACTGTTATCAGTTATAACAGTTATTATTAGTTATCAGTTATTCACAGTTATACCAGTTATTATTAGTTATAACAGTTATTATCACGTCTATTCAGTTATAACAGTTATTACAGTTATACCAGTTATTATTAGTTATAACAGTTATTATCACGTCTATTCACAGTTATAACAGTTATTATTAGTTATAACAGTTATTATCACGTCTATTCACAGTTATAACAGTTATTATTACAGTTACACCAGTTATTATTAGTTGCTTCAAGAGGGCCACCATTGTTCCTGTTCCCAAGAAAGCTAAGGTAACTGAGCTAAACGACTACTGCCCGTAGCACTCACTTCCGTCGTCATGAAGTGCTTTGAGAGACTAGTCAAGGACCATATCACCTCCACCCTACCTGACACCCTAGACCCACTCCAATTTGCTTACCGCCCAAATAGGTCCACAGACGACGCAATCTCAACCACACTGCACACTGCTCTAACCCATCTGGACAAGAGGAATACCTATGTGAGAATGCTGTTCATCAACTACAGCTCGGCATTCAACACCATAGTACCCTCCAAGCTCGTCATCAAGCTCGAGACCCTGGGTCTCGACCCCGCCCTGTGCAACTGGGTACTGGACTTCCTGACGGGCCGCCCCCAGGTGGTGAGGGTAGGCAACATCATCTCCACCCCACTGATATTCAACACTGGGGCCCCACAAGGGTGCGTTCTGAGCCCTCTCCTGTACTCCCTGTTCACCCACGACTGCGCGGCAATGCACGCCTCCAACTCAATCATCAAGTTTGCAGACGACACAACAGTGGTAGGCTTGATTACCAACAACGACGAGACGGCCTACAGGGAGGAGGTGAGGGCCCTCGGAGTGTGGGGTCAGGACAATAACCTCACACTCAACGTCAACAAAACTAAGGAGATGATTGTGGACTTCAGGAAACAGCAGAGGGAACACCCCCCTATCCACATCGATGGAACAGCAGTGGAGAGGGTAGTAAGCTTTAAGTTCCTCAGCATACACATCACGGACAAACTGGAATGGTCCACTCACACAGACAGCATCGTGAAGAAGGCGCAGCAGCGCCTCTTCAACCTCAGGAGGCTGAAGAAATTCGCTTTGTCACCAAAAGCACTCACAAACTTCTACAGATGCACAATCCAGAGCATCCTGTCGGGATGTATCACCGCCTTGTACGGCAACTGCTCCGCCCACAACCGTAAGGCTCTCCAGAGGGTAGTGAGGTCTGCACAACGTATCACCGGGGGCAAACTACCTGCCCTCCAGGACACCTACACCACCCGATGTTACAGGAAGGCCATAAAGATCATCAAAGCATCCTTATGTAATACATGTATCACTAGTCACTTTAACTATGACACTTTGTTTACATACTCATCTCATATGTATATACTGTACTCGATACCATCTACTGTATCTTGCCTATGCTGCTCTGCACCATCACTCATTCATATCTTTATGTACATATTCTTTATCCCCTTACACTGTGTAAAAGATATTAGTTTTGGAATTGTTAGTTAGATTACTTGTTGGTTATTACTGCATTGTCGGAACTGGAAGCACAAGCATTTCGCTACACTCGCATTAACATCTGCTAACCATGTGTATGTGACAAATAAAATTTGATTTGATTTGTTAGTGGTGGTTGTTTAACAGTCTGATGGCCTTGATAGAAGCTGTTTTTCAGTCTCTTAGGTCCCAGCTTTGATGCACCTGTACTGACCTCGCCTTCTGGATGATAGGTGAACAGGCAGTGGCTTGGGTGTTGTCCTTGATGATCTTTATGGCCTTCCTGTGACATCAGGTGCTGTAGGTGTCCTGGAGGGCAGGTAGTTTGCCTCCGGTGATGCGTTGTGAGACCTCACTACCCTCTGGAGAGCCTTATGTTTGTGGGCGGAGCAGTTGCCGTACCAGGCGGTGATACATCCCGACAGGATGCTCTCGATTGTGCATCTGTAGAAGTTTGTGAGTGCTTTTGGTGACAAAGCGAATTTCTTCAGCCTCCTGAGGTTGAAGAACTGCTGCTGCGCCTTCTTCACGACGCTGTCTGTGTGGGTGGACCATTCCAGTTTGTCCGTGATGTGTATGCCGAGGAACTTAAAGCTTACTACCCTCTCCACTACTGTTCCATTGATGTGGATAGGGGGGTGCTCCCTCTGCTGTTTCCTGAAGTCCACAATCATCTCCTTTGTTTTGTAAAGTTGAGTGTAAGGTTATTTTCCTGACACCACACTCCGAGGGCCCTCACCTCCTCCCTGTAGGCCGTCTCGTCGTTGTTGGTAATTAAGCCTACCACTGTAGTGTCGTCTGCAACTTGATGATTGAGTTGGAGGCGTGCGTGGCCACGCAGTCGTGGGTGAACAGGGAGTACAGGAGAGGGCTCAGAACGCACCCTTGTGGGGCCCAAGTGTTGAGGATCAGCGGGGTGGAGATGTTGTTACCTACCCTCACCACCTGGGGGTGGCCCGTCAAAGTCCAGTACCCAGTTGCACAGGGCGGGGTTGAGACCCAGGGTCTCGAGCTTGATGACGAGTTTAGAGGGTACTATGGTGTTGAACGCTGAGTTGTAGTCAATGAACAGCATTCTCACATAGGTCTCCTCTTGTCCAGATGGGTTAGGGCAGTGTGGTTGCAATTGCGTCGTCTGTTGACCTATGGGGGCGGTAAGCAAATTGGAGTGGGTCTAGGGTGTCAGGTAGGGTGGAGGTGATATGGTCCCTGACTAGTCTCGCAAAGCACTTCATGATGACGGAAGTGAGTGCTACGGGGCAGTAGTCGTTTATCTCAGTTACCTTAGCATTCTTGTGAACAGGAACAATGGTGGCCCTCTTGAAGCAAGTGGGGACAGCAGGCTGAGATAAGGATTGATTGAATATGTCCAGCCAGCTGGTCTGCGCATGCTCTGAGGACGCAGCTGGGGATGCCGTCTGGGCCTGCAGCCTTGCGAGGGATAACACGTTTAAATTACACGTTGGCTGCAGTGAACGAGAGGCCGCAGGTTTTGGTAGAGGGGTAGTGTCAGTGGCACTGTATTGTCCTCAAAGAGAGCAAAGAAGTTATTTAGTCTGTCTGGGAGCAAGACATCCTGGTCTGCGACGGGCTGTTTTTCTTTTTGTAATCCGTGATTGACTGTAGACCCTGCCACCAGTATCTAGTGATGACGTCACTGGTGACATCATGACCAGTATCTAGTGATGACATCATGACCAGTATATAGTGATGACATCATTACCAGTATCTCGTGATGACATCATTACCAGTATCTAGTGATGACATCATTACCAGTATCTAGTGATGACATCATTACCAGTATCTAGTGATCACTTCATTGGTGACATCATTAAAATCAAAACTGATTTGAGCAGAATACAACCTTACTGTGAAATGTTTACTTACAAGCAAGCCCTTAACCAACAATGCAGTTCAAGATAAAGAGTTAAGAAAATATTTACTAAATAAAATAAAGTAAAAAATGTAATAAAAAGTTACACAATAAAATAACAATTACGAGGCTATATACTTAGGGTACCGGTACTGGGTCAATGTGGAGGCTATATACTGAGGGTACCGGTACTGGGTCAATGTGGAGGCTATATACTGAGGGTACCGGTACTGGGTCAATGTGGAGGCTATATACTGAGGGTACCGGTACTGGGTCAATGTGGAGGCTATATACAGGGGGTACCGGTACAGAGTCAATGTGGAGGCTATATACAGGGTGTTACGGTACAGAGTCAATGTGGAGGCTATATACAGTGTGAACCGGTACAGAGTCAATGTGGAGGCTATATACAGGGGGTACAGAGTCAATGTGGAGGCTATATACAGGGGGTACCAGTACAGAGTCAATGTGGAGGCTATATACAGGGTGAACATCTGGTGATGACTTCACTGGTGATGTTATTACCAGAATCTAGTGATGACATCATTACCAGAATCTAATGATGACTTCACTGGTGACATCATTACCCGTATCTAGTGATGACATCATTACCCGTATCTAGTGATGACATCATTACCAGTATCTACTGATGACATCATTACCAGTATCTAGTGATGACATCATTACCAGTAGCTAGTGATGACTTCACGGGCGACATCATTACCAGTATCTCGTGATGACTTCACAGGTGACATCATTACCCATATCTAGTGATGAAATCATTACCAGTATCTAGTGATGACATCATTACCAGTATCTAGTGATGACTTCACGGGTGACATCATTACCAGTATCTAGTGATGACTTCACTGGTGACATCATTATTAGTATCTACTGATGACTTCACAGGTGACATCATTACCAGTATCTAGTGATGACTTCACTGGTGACATCATTACCAATATCTAGTGATGACATCACTGGTGACATCATTACCAATATCTAGTGATGACATCATTACTAGTATCTAGCGATGACTTCACTGGTGACATCATTACCTGTAACTAGTGATGACTTCCCTTGTGACATCATTACCAATATCTAGTGATGACTTCACTGGTGACATCATTACTAGTATCTAGTGATGACTTCACAGGTGACATCATTGCTAGTATCTAGTGATGACTTCCCAGGTGACATCATTACCAGTATCTAGTGATGACATCATTACCAATATCTAGTGATGACTTCACTGGTGACATCATTACCAATATCTAGTGATGACATCATTACCAATATCTAGTGATGACTTCACTGTTGACATCATAACTAGTATCTAGTGATGACTTCCCAGGTGACATCATTACCAGTATCTAGTGATGACATCATTACCAATATCTAGTGATGACTTCACTGTTGACATCATAACTAGTATCTAGTGATGACTTCACAGGTGACATCATTACCAATATCTAGTGAAGACTTCACTGGTGACATCATTACCAGTATCTAGTGATGACTTCACTGATGACATCACCAGTGGTAGATCTATCAGCAGAGAAAATGTCAGTGTTCGAGAGCATCAAAACCGTGATGCTGATCTACAAATAATATTGAGTAGTGATTTCTGATGCAAGGTGATCTGTAAGTCAGTCTCCACTCGCCTTTAAAGGATTCTACCACCATTTATTGGGTGCAGGACTGAAGAATGTATCAACACACCCTTCCATACTAGAGAGCAGAGAATTGGTGTTTGTGAATTATCTGTAAAAGTACTATTCAACTCTCCCACAGGCTTGGCACAGTCCCAAAGCCCAGAGATCTGCCCCTGGTGTCTGATTGGTTGATCTGTAACCATTGTGAAGTCTGGTGCTGAGAGGTCAGGAGGACAGAATGAGGCTGCCACCAGGTGGTCGAGACACGTTAACACAGCTCCTGGCAGAGGTTAGAGGTCAGGGTGACGGGTCGAACTGGATGAACCCCAATGAAACACACAGATCTAACTAACTGCATGTTATAGTTAGTGACTTCATGTCAATATGATGGTAGTGAAGTTAACTAACTTGGTAGGTGAGCATCAATTCCTCTCACCAATTCTCTCCCTATTTATCCCTATACATTCTATCCATCCCTCTATCCTATTACCCCTCCATCCCTCTGTCCTCTTACCCCCTCCATCCCTCTGTCCTCTTACCCCCTCCATCCCTCTGTCCTCTTACCCCCTCCATCCCTCTATCCTCTTACCCCCTCCATCCCCCTGTCCTCTTACCCCCTCCATCCCTCTGTCCTCTTACCCCCTCCATCCCTCTGTCCTCTTACCCCCCCCATCCCTCTGTCCTCTTACCCCCTCCATCCCTCTGTCCTTTTACCCCCTCCATCCCTCTATCCCCTAATCCTCTCCATTCCTCTGTCCTCTTACCCCCTCCATCCCTCTGTCCTCTTACCCCCTCCATCCCTCTATCCCCTAATCCTCTCCATTCCTCTGTCCTCTTACCCCCTCCATCCCTCTATCCCCTAACCGTCTCCATCCCTCTGTCCTCTTACCCCCTCCATCCCCCTGTCCTCTTACCCACTCCATCCCTCTATCCCCTAACCCTCTCCATTCCTCTGTCCTCTTACCCCCTCCATCCTCTTGCCCCCTCCATCCCTCTATCCTCTTACCCCCTCCATTCCTCTGTCCTCTTACCCCCTCCATCCCTCTGTCCTCTTACCCCCTCCATCCTCTTGCCCCCTCTATCCCCTAACCCTCTCCATCCCTCTGTCCTCTTACCCCCTCCATCCCTCTGTCCTCTTACCCCCTCCATCCCTCTGTCCTCTTACCCCCTCCATCCCTCTATCCCCTAACCGTCTCCATCCCTCTGTCCTCTTACCCCCTCCATCCCTCTGTCCTCTTACCCCCTCCATCCCTCTATCCCCTAACCCTCTCCATTCCTCTGTCCTCTTACCCCCTCCATCCTCTTGCCCCCTCCATCCCTCTATCCTCTTACCCCCTCCATTTCTCTGTCCTCTTACACCCTCCATCCTCTTGCCCCCTCTATCCCCTAACACTCTCCATCCCTCTATCCTCAAACCCCCTCCATTCTCTTTAAAAAGAAATCCTCTTACCCCTTCTATCCCCTTACCCCCCCCCCCATCCCTCTATCCTTTTATTGGAGAGTTATACTATTATTGGAGAATTACACAATGACCATTTAAAAATAGATTGATTATAAATAATAATTGTACTATACTATATAACTACTCCTGTAGTCTATAATTATTAGAATGTCTCTCTAAAGACTCAATGATCTAGGTCAGAGAGTGAAAGCCAGCATCAAGCCCTTATGGTCATGGAACAGGTATGTGCCCTGTTCAGGTTGTTCTGCTAGAGTTGCACCTACAGGCTAATCTACTGGTGAACACGTTCCAGTGCTTTGTTTCAGGTTGTTTATGTAAAATGTAAATACATGTCAGGCTGATTAGCCAATTACGGACCTGTGGTTTTCTCTGAAAAACTGGAGAAAAAAAGTGAATGTATGTCATGTATAGCTTTGTGGAGTTTCAGATAGCTTGATAGCTTAATTATGTAGCTTGTGTACATCTACGAGAAGTGGAAAGGCCACCCGTGATGTCGCCAATGACGCAAGCCTGGTTTCTTATTGCACACTGGGAAAAAAATGAATCTGTACGAACTGTAAAAGTTGAATTTCAGATAAACTGGGAATTGTAAAGCACAGTACTTGTTTTAGTTGACTGAATAGGTTTCTGTTTCAGTTCTGTCTAAACGCAACCGTGCAATGACACCAACCGCTGCGTTACTAACATGGCTGCTGCTTTGAGTCTGAATAATGGCACTACAAGAGCGTCACACAACGCTAGTGGGGTCAGTTCGGGAATGATAAGAACCCGACAGAACACCCAGTGAGATACAGGCTGTTACTCCACCTCATTTTATTCCCATCTAAGAGTCTATTTTTTTAGACATCTATTTTCCGTGTTTGAGGGGTGCAAAATCCTCGTCACTCAGCTCTCGCTGGATTGATTTCTTTCATTTGACTCCTGAGAATCTTTCATACCCCCCCCCCCCCCCCCCACAGGTTATACTGCTATTTGTTAAATTATGCAACCGAATGTGACGACAGTAATTAATGAGGAAGTCTAGACAGTGCAGGTGAGTGCAGGTAGGCCAAAACAGAGACATTTTGTGGATGGTTGTAGGTCGATTCCACTCTCTATGTTAATGTATTCATATATGCAAATACAGCCATGGCATTTATGCAAATTAAGTACATATCATTTTATTTGAATACTATAAAAAATTACCTGATACCACTAGAAAATGTATGTATATATATATATATCTACATACATTTTCTAGTGGTATCAGGTAATTTTATATATATATACATATCTATATATATATGAGTGAAATCGAATAGAAAAGGTGACATTTTACAATAAATTCAATATCTGCATTCCCACACAAATCCCTGAACTCATTCAGTATTTGTCCATGCTAGTAAAATGGTTTATGCGCAATTATTCAGTAAAAATCTGATGGATTTTTAAAATTCAAAAAGTTTGGAGTATCTTCATGGTGCATTTATTTGAATTGTTTTTAAAACTATTTAGCCATTTTGACGAACCTCACTACTTTTAAATCGGGCTTAAAGACAACCTAACCTATAGAACAACAACCCATTTAAACCGTCTGTTTCTATAAGTGTATGTGTTGATGATCGACGTGGATTGTAACTCACGAGGTTTTGGTTTCATTCATTAGTGTACATCCCCCTCCTCAACCCCTTCCCCCATTTTAGTGCTGGGAGCGGGGCTGAGTCGACACATGCAGCCGAGACAAATGGAGGAGAAACCCAACGGCTCCGGGAGTGGGTGTGTTGTTTCAGACACGTTGTTAGTTACACAATAACGACACGACCAATAACCCACAGCTCTGACGAACAAATAACTAACAAAAACGACGTGGAAAATGTTATAGCAGCACCATAATCACAATCATGGTCTCCCCAAAGGCACTGTTTGTAAGAAACGTCTCGCTAACTTGATCTGACGGCAGTTTATACGATCATAATCTTCATAAACAGCTGCGCGTAACGGTTACCTTGTAAACAAAAAACACCGTAAATGAACATTGTAAAATAATATCAGTGTATCGAATCAGTGGTCATGTCGTTACAATGTAACAACCATTTTCTGTGCCTCGCTCGTCTCCTGCTACAATGTCTCTGCTGCCTCCCTTCCACGTCCCGTGTCTACAGCAGCCCGCACTACTTGGTATTCCTGCGCAGAGGGCTTGCGCTATTACAGGGAGGAGGGGTGGCGGAGGCACGCCGCTATTACAACCACTTTAACCGTGTTTTTATCACCCCCCATGTCTTATACAAACCTTCGAGTGACTCTCACAACAGTTATTGAGGTATTATCGATGCGATGTGTTGTGGAGGGTTGAGCCCCGTCGGAGGGCCTATTTGACGGAAGCGCGGAGGGGTTTGTATGGTGGCCGGGCCTGGCTGTTTAGCGGTGGTACGGTCCTGAATGGAGGAAGTGTTTTCCTGCGGGGTAAACAGTGACAGCTATAGGGCAGACTCCCTCAGCCCCCTAAAAACAAATCGAAAATGGATTCAGACAGTAAACTGGTCGCCCAGCTGAATTCTGGTGAGTAGAGCGAGCTGAATATGTGACATTTAGATGTTATAATTCTCTCCAGTCGCTCCGGCGCCCTCCTCTGTAGCTAACCCGCTCCGTCCTCTCTCTCGCCCCTACAGAACTCTACTTCCTAATCGCCCGCTTTCTACAGTCTGGACCGTGCCAGAACGCAGCGGAGGTGGGTCCGATGGTATTTTAGGATTATTTATTATATTCACAGGTTTGTCTCGGTGTGTGATTTTGAGTTTTTAATCTATTTCCAGACGTTGATCCGGGAGGTGGAGGAGAAGGAGGTGAGTCGTGTATCTATGCTCGCCTCGCATCAAGCTGCTCTCTCTGCACTTTCTCATGTTGATTTTAAGCAGATTTCTCATTTAATGTTTAAAAACACAAATACACGAGTTGATAGTGTTTGTGATCGGAACTGAACTGTGCACTTCCTGCAGCTACTGCCCACACGACGGGACTGGACGGGGAAGGAGCACCCAGGGAGATACGAAGATTTGGTAAGGCTCCTCTATAACTGAGAAAAAGTTTTTTAGAGAGAGCAAAATAAAAATTGAATTTCCCGCAATTTTTAAATCAGGAAAAAAAAAGTCAAAAGGATTGTACCGAGAAAAACTGAACCTAACCCGGCCCAGAGGAGGCAATGAGCCTTGTCCTGGTCCATCGGGGACCCTGGGTTGAGAGTTTGGTGACAGGCATGTCCAAAACATTTAAATAGTAGTGAAAATGTGTGTGAAATGTTGGTACGTCATGAGTGTTGTGGCGTTGGATCGCGCGGGGGAGGGACTCCTGCGCCACAGCTTGCACGAGATGAAGGCGCCCAGCTCCTGCTGTAGAGAGAGAGCCTTGGTGTGTGTGTGTGTGTGTGTGTGTGTGTGTGGCTAAAACACACAAGCAGCGGGACGAGGTAAAACACTGCTTTTAGGAGAATATAAACAGTCATATCAGAAAGCACTGGGAAATAAAAATGTCCTTTTAAAGAGAGTTTTGTCAGAAGGAGAGTGGCAGGATGGGGACAGAGAGGAGTGTGTGTTATCTCAGGACTGAAGGAGAGGGGGAGAGAGGGGTGACATGGGGTAATATTGAGCTTAAATCTAATTATTATGGCTTTATTAATTAATCGACTAATTAGGTCAATTACATGGTGATTTTACATAATGCCATTGCAGCACTGCATGAATAACACCATGCAATGTCAATATAATACATATTTTAGTGTTTTGAGATCAAGTGTTTAGATATTTTAAAACTTTTCTTTTTCTGGCAAATTATCATAACCTTAATCTTTTTTAAATCCATTTTTCCATGACATGGTTATTTTTATTTTAGTTTTTTACATCATCAGTAGCCTACAGTAGCCTCATGATCTTTTGCAGACTCGACTAAAACTAAATCTATACATTTATAGAACAACAATATTGACAGTGTGTCTGTCTACTCCCCCCTCCTCCTCTCCTCTCCTTGCTCTGCCATTTCTCCCTCCGCCAGTGAGCGGGGGTTGTGATGCGGCTGGCCGGGCCTACTGTCTCAGTCCTTCACTGCTTCATCTTAAGATGCGACATGTTCTTAAAGGTGAACTATGCAGAAATCGCTCCGCCATTTCCTGGTTGCTAAAATTCTAATAGTTTGCCTAATTTCAGTTTATGTGACAAAACAAGCAAGTGTAGTGTAGAGAATCATTGTACCATCTAAACCGCTGTGAAATATATTTTCCATAACCAAAAATATTGTATTTTCAACTGTTTGAAGCTAGTGTACAATACCTAAAATAATAGACAAAAAAATTTAACTTAATAACAGGAATAATAGAAATAGAGCACATAGAACAGATCAACCTCTTCATAGACTGTCTTTTAATGAGAATGACAGATCTATAACACATAGAACAGATCATACATTTATAACAATAACAATTATTTATATATTAATAAAGACAATTATGGTAATTATTATGGTGATATTATTATGATGGTCCGTGTTTTCTCCCTCTAATAGATGTCTTTTGGTGATATTAGTGATGATGATGATAGTGGTATTAGTGATACTGATGATAGTGATATCAGTGATACTGATGATAGTGATATCAGTAATACTGATGATAGTGATATTAGTGATACTGATGATAGTGATATTAGTGATACTGATGATAGTGGTATTAGTGATACTGATGATAGTGGTATTAGTGATACTGATGATAGTGGTATTAGTGATGCTGATGATAGTGGTATTTGTGATAATAATAATGATTATTAGTGATGATGTTAGTGATAATAGTGATATAAGTGATAATAACAATGATGATGATAGTGATATTAGTGATAATGATGATGATAATGCTGTTGAAAGTGATATTAGTGATGATGATGATGATAGTGGTATTGGTGATAATGATGATGATGATAGTGGTATTAGTGATAATGATGATGATGATAGTGATATTAGCGATAATGATGATGATAGTGATAATGATGATAGTGATATTTGTGATAATGATGATGGTAGTGATATGAGTGATAATGATGATGATAGTGATATTAGTGATAATGATGATGATAGTGATATTAGTAATTATGGTTATATTAGTGATGATGTTAGTGATGTTAGTGATAATGATATTGAAAGTGATATAAGTGATAATAACAATAATAATGACGATAGTGCTATTAGTGATGATAATGATGATAAATGTGATATTAGTGATGATTTTAGTGATGTTAGTGATAATAATGATGGTAGTGCTATTAGTGATGATGATGATGATGTTAGTGATAATGATGGTGATATTAGTGATAATGATGCTGATAGCGATAATAATGATGCTGATAGTGATAATAGTGATAATGATGATGTTAGTGATGATAATGATAGTGATATTAGTGATAATGATGATGGTAGTGATATTAGCGATAATGACGATGATAGTGATGTTAGTGATACTATGATGATAGTGATGTTAGTGATAATGATGATAGTGCTGATAGTGATAATGATGATGATAGTGATATTAGTGATAATGATGATGTTAGTGATAATTATGATTATAGTGATATCAGTTATCATATTAATGATGATAGTGCTATTACTGATGTTAGTGATATTAGTGACAATAATGATGTTAGTAATAATGATGTTAGTGAGATTAGTGATAATGATGATGTTAATGATGATGTTAGCGATAATGATAATAATGATGTTAGTGACAATGTTGATGTTAGCGATAATGATAGTGACAATGGTAATGATATTGATGGATAAATTGATGTTAGTGATAATGATGATGTTAGCGATAATGATGATGTTAGTGATAATGATGGCGATAGTGATGTTAGAGATAATGACGATGATAGTGATGTTAGCGATTATGACGATGATAGTGATGTCAGTGATAATGACAATGATAGTGATATTAGCGATAGTGATGATGTTAGTGATAATGATGATGATAGTGTAATTAGTGATAATAATGATGATGATGATGATGATATCAGTGATAATAGTGATGATGGTAGCGATAATGATAATGACAATGTTAACGATAATGATGATAATATCGATACGAGTGATAACGATGATGTTAGTGATAATGATGATGTTAGCGATAATGATGATGTCAGTGATAATTATGATGATAGTGATGTTAGTGATAATGACGATGACAGTGCTGTTAGTGATAATGATGATGATAGTGATGTTAGTGATAATGACAATATTGATATTAGTGATAATAATGATGATAGTGGTATTAGTGATAATGATGATGTTCGTGATAATGATGTTGATAATGATATTACTGATCATATTAATGATGATAGTGCTATTACTGATGTTATTGATATTAGTGACAATAATGATGTTAGTAATAATGATGAAATCGTGATAATAGGACTGATGATAGTGAGATCAGCAATAATGATAATTTTAGTGATAATGATGATGTTAGCGATAATTATAACAATGATGTTAGTGATAATGTTGATGTTAGCGATAATGATAACGACAATATTAATGATAATGATGAATATATTGATATTAGTGATAATGACGATGTTAGTGATAATGATGATGATATTGCTGTTGGTGATAATGATGATGATAGTGATGTTAGTGATAATGATGATGATTTTGATAATGATGATAATAGTGATAAAAATGATGTTACTGATGTTAGTGATAATGATGATGTTAGCTATAATGATGATGATAGTGATATTATTGATCATATTAATGATGATAGTGCTATTACTGATGTTAGTGATATTAGTGATAATGATGATGTTAGCGATAATGATGATAATAGTGATATTACTGATTATATTAATGATGATAGTGCTATTACTGATGTTAGTGATATTAATGACAATAATGATGTTAGTGATATTAGTGATAGTAATGATGTTAGTGATATTAGTGATAATGATGATGTTAGTGATAATGATGATTATAGTGATATCAGTTATCATATTAATGATGATAGTGCTATTACTGATGTTAGTGATATTAGTGATAATGATGATGTTAGTGATAATGATGATTATAGTGATATCAGTTATCATATTAATGATGATAGTGCTATTACTGATGTTAGTGATATTAGTGACAATAATGATGTTAGTAATAATGATGCTATAGTGGTAATAGTAATGATGATAGTGAGATTAGTGATAATGATGATTTTAGTGATAATGATGATGATAATGATGATGATGATGATGATGATGATGATGATGATGATGCTGCTAGTGATAATAATGATGATGTTAGCAATAATGATAATGACGGTGTTAATGATAATGATGCATATATTGATATTCGCGATAACGATGATGTTAGCGATAATGATGGTGTAAGTGATAATGATGAAGATAGCGATGTTAGTGATAATGATGATGATAGTGATGCTAGTGATAATGACGATGATAGTGATGTTAGTGATAATAATAATGGTAGTGATATTGGTGATGATGTTTGTGCTATTAGTGATAATGATGATAGTGATATTAAATCAAATCAAATTGTATTTTGTCACATAACATGCTTACTTACATGCTTACTTACAAGCCATTAACCAACAATGCAGTTCAAGAAGAGTTAAGAAAATATTTACCAAGTAGACTAAAATAAAAAGTACTAATAAAAAGTAACACAATAAGAATAACGAGTCTATATACAGAGGACACCAGTACAGAGTCAGTGTGAGGGCTATATACAGAGGACACTGGTACCGAGTCAGTGTGAGGGCTATATACAGGGGACACTGGTACCGAGTACAGGGGACACTGGTACCGAGTCAGTGAGGGCTATATATAGTCAGTGTGGGGACACTGGTACCGAGTCAGTGTGAGGGCTATATATAGTCAGGGGACACTGGTACCGAGTCAGTGTGAGGGCTATATACAGGGGACACTGGTACCGAGTCAGTGTGAGGGCTATATACAGGGACACTGGTACCGAGTCAGTGTGAGGGCTATATACAGGGGACACTGGTACCAGTCAGTGGACACTACAGGGGACACTGGTACCGAGTCAGTGTGAGGGCTATATACAGGGGACACTGGTACCGAGTCAGTGTGAGGGCTATATACAGGGGACACTGGTACCGAGTCAGTGTGAGGGCTATATACAGGGGACACTGGTACCGAGTCAGTGTGAGGGCTATATACAGAGGACACTGGTACCGAGTCAGTGTGAGGGCTATATACAGGGGACACTGGTACCGAGTCAGTGTGAGGGCTATATACAGGGGACACTGGCTATCAGTGTAGGGCTATATACAGGGGACACTGGTACCGAGTCAGTGTGAGGGCTATATAGTCAGGGCTATATACAGGGACACTGGTACCGAGTCAGTGTGAGGGCTATATACAGGGGACACTGGTACCGAGTCAGTGTGGGGCTATATACAGGGGGGACACTGGTACCGAGTCAGTGTGAGGGCTATATACAGGGGACACTGGTACAGGGGACACTGGTACCGAGTCAGTGTGAGGGCTATATACAGGGGACACTGGTACCGAGTCAGTGTGAGGGCTATATACAGGGACACTGGTACCGAGTCAGTGTGAGGGCTATATACAGGGGACACTGGTACCGAGTCAGTGTGAGGGCTATATACAGGGGACACTGGTACCGAGTCAGTGTGAGGGCTATATACAGGGGACACTGGTACCGAGTCAGTGTGAGGGCTATATACAGGGGACACTGGTACCGAGTCAGTGTGAGGGCTATATACAGGGGACACTGGTACCGAGTCAGTGTGAGGGCTATATACAGGGGACACTGGTACCGAGTCAGTGTGAGGGCTATATACAGGGGACACTGGTACCGAGTCAGTGTGAGGGCTATATACAGGGGACACTGGTACCGAGTCAGTGTGAGGGCTATATACAGGGGACACTGGTACCGAGTCAGTGTGAGGGCTATATACAGGGGACACGAGTCAGTGTGAGGGCCGACACTGGTCAGTGTGAGGGCTATATACAGAGGACACTGGACACTCAGTGTGAGGGTACAGGGGACACCGGAGTCAGTGTGAGGGCTATATACAGGGGACACTGGTACCGAGTCAGTGTGAGGGCTATATACAGGGGACACTGGTACCGAGTCAGTGTGAGGGCTATATACAGGGGACACCGGTACCGAGTCAGTGTGAGGGCTATATACAGGGGACACTGGTACCGAGTCAGTGTGAGGGCTATATACAGGGGACACTGGTACCGAGTCAGTGTGAGGGCTATATACAGGGACACTGGTACCGAGTCAGTGTGAGGGCTATATACAGGGGACACTGGTACCGAGTCAGTGTGAGGGCTATATACAGGGGACACTGGTACCGAGTCAGTGTGAGGGCTATATACAGGGACACTGGTATAGTCAGTGTGAGGGCTATATACAGGGGACACTGGTACCGAGTCAGTGTGAGGGCTATATACAGGGGGGACAGTCAGTGTGAGGGCTATATACAGGGGACCGAGTCAGTGTGAGGGCTATATACAGGGGACACTGGTATAGTCAGTGTGAGGGACAGGGGACACGGTACCGGTCACCAGGGGAGTAGTCAGTGTGAGGGCTATATACAGGGGCTACCGAGTCAGTGTGACTATATACAGGGGGGACACTGGTACCGAGTCAGTGTGAGGGCTATATACAGGGGACACGGTACGAGTCAGTGTGAGGGCTATATACAGGGGACACTGGTACCAGTCAGTGTGAGGGCTATATACAGGGGACACTGGTACCGAGTCAGTGTGAGGGCTATATACAGGGGGGACACAGTGGTACCGAGTCAGTGTGAGGGCTATACAGGGGACATACAGGGGACACTGGTACCGAGTCAGTGTGAGGGCTATATACAGTCAGGGACACTGGTACCGAGTCAGTGTGAGGGCTATATACAGGGGACACTGGTACCGAGTCAGTGTGAGGGCTATATACAGGGGACACCGGTACCGAGTCAGTGTGAGGGCTATATACAGGGACACTGGTACCGGTGAGTCAGTGTGAGGGCTATATACAGGGGACACTGGTACCGAGTCAGTGTGAGGGCTATATACAGGGGACACCGGTACCGAGTCAGTGTGAGGGCCAGGGGACACTGGTACCGAGTCAGTGTGAGGGCTATATACAGGGGACACCGGTACCGAGTCAGTGTGAGGGCTATATACAGGGGACACCGGTACCGAGTCAGTGTGAGGGCTATATACAGGGGACACCGGTACCGAGTCAGTGTGAGGGCTATATACAGGGGACACCGAGTCAGTGTGAGGGTACCGAGTCAGTGTGAGGGCTATATACGAGTCAGTGTGGGGCTATATACAGGGGCACCGGTGCCCGGTACCAGGGGAGTCAGTGTGAGGGCTATATACAGGGGACACTGGTACCGAGTCAGTGTGAGGGCTATATACAGGGGACACTGGTACCGAGTCAGTGTGAGGGCTATATACAGGGGACACTGGTACCGAGTCAGTGTGAGGGCTATATACAGGGGACACCGGTACCGAGTCAGTGTGAGGGCTATATACAGGGGACACTGGTATAGTCAGTGTGAGGGCTATATACAGGGGGGTACCGAGTCAGTGTGAGGGTGTGCAGGGGCTATATACAGGGGACAGGCTAGGGCTATTACAGGGGACAGGTCATCTGTACATGTAGGTAGGGGTGAAGTGACTATGCATATGTAACAAACAACAGCGAGTAGCAGCAGTGTACAAAGGGGGTCAATGTAACTTGTCTGGTGGTGATTTTATGAATTGTTCAGCAGTCTTATGGCTTGGGGGTAGAAGCTGATATTAGTGATCATATTAATGATGATAGTGCTATTACTGATGTTAGTGATAATGAGGAGCCTTTTGGTTCTAGACTTGGCGCTGCAGTACTGCTTGCTGTGCGGTAGCAGAGAAAACAGTCTGTATCTTGGATGACTGGAGTCTCTGACAATTTGATGGGCTTTCCTCTGACACCGCCCATTATATAGGTCCTGGATGGCAGGAAGCTTGGTCCCAGTGATGTACTGAGCCTTTCGCACTACTCTCTGTAGCGCCTTACGGTCAGATGCCGAGCAGTTGCCATACCAGGCGGTGATGTAACCGTTCAGGAGGCTCTCGATGGTGCTCCATTACAGCCCTGTCAATGTTAATGGAGGCCTGTTCAGCCCGCCTTTTCCACGATCAGCTCCTTAGTCTTGCTCACATTGAGGGAGAGGTTGTTGTCCTGGCACCACACTGCCAGTTGTATGACCTCCTCCCTGTAGGCCGTCTCATCGTTGAGGGAGAGGTTGTTGTCCTGGCACCACACTGCCAGTTCTCTGACCTATCCTCCCTATGGCACCACACTGCCAGTTCCGACCTCTCATCGTTGTTGAGGGAGAGGTTGTTGTCCTGGCACCACACTGCCAGTTCTCTGACCTCCTCCCTATTGGCCGTCTCATTGTTGAGGGAGAGGTTGTTGTCCTGGCACCACACTGCCAGTTCTCTGACCTCCTCCCTATTGGCCGTCTCATTGTTGAGGGAGAGGTTGTTGTCCTGGCACCACACTGCCAGGTCTCTGACCTCCTCCCTATTGGCCGTCTCATCGTTGTCGGTGATCAGGCCTTCCACTGTTGTGTCTTCAGCAAACTTAGTGATGGTGTTGGAGTCGTGTTTGGCCACGCTGTCGTGGGTGAGCAGGGAATACAGGAGGGCACTAAGTACACACAACTGAGGGGCGCCAGTTTTAAGGATCAGCGTGGCAGAAGTGTTGTTGCCTACTCTTACCACCTGGTGGCGCCCGTCAGGAAGTCCAGGACCCAGTTCCATGGCTACCGACGTGAGTGCCACGGGCGGTAATCATTTAGGCAGGTTACCTTCGCTTTCTTGGGCATAAGGACTATGGTGGTCAGCTTGAAACATGTAGGTATTACAGACCCGGACAGGGAGAGGTTGAAAATATCAGTGAAGACACTTGACAGTTGGTTCGCACATGCTTTGAGTACATGTCCTGGTAATCCATCTGGCCCAGCGACTTTGTAAATGTTGACCTGTTTAAAGGTTTTGTTCACATTGGCTACATTGGCTACAGCTAGTGCTCTCATGCATGCTTCAGTGTTGCTTGCCTCGAAGCGAGCATAAATGGCATTTAACTCGTCTGGTAGGCTCGCGTCACTGGGCAGCTCGTTTCTGGGTTTCCCTTTGTAGTCCATAATAGTTTTCAAGCCCTGCCACATCCATGTCAGAGCCGGTGTAGTAGGATTCAATCTTAATCCTGTATTGATGCTTTTCTTGTTTGATGGTTTCTCTGAGGGCATAGCTGGTTTTCTTATAAGCGTCCGGATTAGTGTCCCGCTCCTTGAAAGCGTCAGCTCTAACCTTTAGCTCGATGCGGATGTTGCCTGTAATTCATGGCTTCTGGTTGGGATATGTACGTACAGTCACTGTGGGGACGACGTCATCGATGCACCTATTGATGAAGCCAATTATGGTCAGATTTGCCAAATGGAGAACGGGGGAGAGCTTTGTATGCATCTCTGTATCTGGTGTAGAGGAGGTCTAAGATTTTTTTTCCCTGGTTGCACATGTGACATGATGGTAAAACTGATTTAAGTTTCAGTTAAAGTCCAAAGCCACAAGGAGCGCCGCTTCTGGTTGAGTATTTTCTTCTTTGCTTATGGCCTTATAGAGTTGGTTGAGTGGCCTTATACAGCTGGTTGAGTGGCCTTATAGAGTTGGTTGAGTGGCCTTATAGAGTTGGTTGAGTGGCCTTATAGAGTTGGTTGAGTGGCCTTATAGAGTTGGTTGAGTGGCCTTATAGAGTTGGTTGAGTGGCCTTATACAGCTGGTTGAGTGGCCTTATAGAGTTGGTTAAGTGGCCTTATACAGCTGGTTGAGTGGCCTTATAGAGTTGGTTGAGTGGCCTTATAGAGTTGGTTGAGTGGCCTTATAGAGTTGGTTGAGTGGCCTTATAGAGTTGGTTGAGTGGCCTTATAGAGTTGGTTGAGTGGCCTTATAGAGTTGGTTGAGTGGCCTTATAGAGTTGGTTGAGTGGCCTTATACAGCTGGTTGAGTGGCCTTATAGAGTTGGTTGAGTGGCCTTATACAGCTGGTTGAGTGGCCTTATACAGCTGGTTGTGTGGTCTTAGTGCCAACTTCACTTTGTGGTGGTCAATAGACGGCTACGAATAATATAGACGAGATCTCTCTTGGTAGATAGTGTGGTCTGCAGCTTATCATAAGGTACTCTACCTCAGGTGAGCAATACCTCGAGACTTCTTTAATATTAGACATTGAGCACCCGCTGTTATTGACACATAGACACACACACCCACCCCTCGTCTTACCAGAGGTAGCGTCTCTGTTCTGCCGGTACATGGAAAATCTCGCTAGCTCTATATTGTCCGTTTCGTTGTTCAGCCACGTCTCGGTGAAACATAAGATGTTACAGTTTTTAACTTCTTGAAACTCCCCATCCCGGATCCGGGTTTGTGACTAAAGCCTCAGGCTCATTAGCATAACCCAACGTTAACGATTTCTGAAAATCGCAAATAAAATGAAAATAATGCGTCTGCTCTCAAGCTTAGCCTTTTCTTAACAACACTGTCATCTCAGATTTTCAAAATATGCTTTTGAACCATAGAAATTGACTAATTTGTGTAGGAGTATGCAAAGCTAGCATAGCATTTTGAGTAGGAGCAACATTTTCACAAAAACCAGATAACCAAATAAATAAAATCATTTACCTTTGAAGAGCTTCTGATGTTTTCAATGAGGAGACTCTCAGTTACATACCAAATGCGCAGTTTTTCCTGAAAGCGTCTGTGTGTAGGAGAAATCGTTCCGTTTTCTACATTGCGCCTCGAAAATTCAGTCACCTACAACGTAAAACCTTTTCCGGATTAACTACATAATCGTTGTTTGAATCAATCCTCAAGGTGTTTTTTTCTATCGCATGGCGCAGGTGAATTTCGGCGCAGGACACCGACACCTGGTAAATGTGGTCACCTGGCATATCTCTGTTTTTCACATATCTCTTCCAGTGAAAGGTCGCATGGAAAAATACTGGTGACCACCAATTTCCAGGACAAGGACACCTGGGATCTGGGCCTTATGTCAATCTTCCATGATCTGCCCACAAATATGTCACAATGCTGCAGACACCTTGGGGACGACTGGGTTGACTCACTCCTCTGCATTCACAGCCATATAAGGAGACAATGGAAAACAGAGCCTCAAAATCCTTGTCATTTCCTGGATGCCATCTCATCTTGGTTTTGCCTGAAGCTCACGTTCTAGGGCACGCACAGAGAATATGTTGGTATTTCTGGACACGTCTGAGTGTTTTCTTTCGAATGGTATCAATTATATGCAGTGAGCATCTTTTTGTGACAAAATATCTTGGCTCTGGGTTTTTCATCCAAAAATGAAATAGCGCCCCCATAGATGTAAGAAGTTAATGTCCCGTTGGTAGGAGAATCTTAATTGTAGGTCATCTATTTTATTGTCCAATGATTGCACGTTAGCAAGAAGAATGGAAGGCATTGGGAGTTTACTCGTTCGCCTCCGGATTCTCAGAAGGCTGCCCGATCTGTGGCCTCTTTTCCGGCGTCTTTTCTTCGCGCAAAACGAGTGGCTCTGGGCCTGTTCCAGTGAAAGGAGTGGCTCTGGGCCTGTTCCAGTGAAAGGAGTGGCTCTGGGCCTGTTCCAGTGAAAGGCGTGGATCTGGGCCTGTTCCAGTGAAAGGAGTGGCTCTGGGCCTGTTCCAGTCAAAGGCATGGCTCTGGGCCTGTTCCAGTGAAAGGAGTGGCTCTGGGCCTGTTCCAGTGAAAGGAGTGGACCTGGGCCTGTTCCAGTGAAAGGGGTGGATCTGGGCCTGTTCCAGTGAAAGGCGTGGATCTGGGCCTGTTCCAGTGAAAGGAGTCGCTCTGGGCCTGTTCCAGTGAAAGGAGTGGATCTGGGCCTGTTCCAGTGAAAGGAGTGGCTCTGGGCCTGTTCCAGTGAAAGGAGTGGCTCTGGGCCTGTTCCAGTGAAAGGAGTGGCTCTGGGCCTGTTCCAGTGAAAGGCGTGGATCTGGGCCTGTTCCAGTGAAAGGCGTGGATCTGGGCCTGTTCCAGTGAAAGGAGTGGCTCTGGGCCTGTTCCAGTGAAAGGAGTGGCTCTGGGCCTGTTCCAGTGAAAAGTGGCTCTGGGCCTGTTCCAGTGAAAAGGCGTGGATCTGGGCCTGTTCCAGTGAAAGGAGTGGATCTGGGCCTGTTCCAGTGAAAGGAGTGGACCTGGGCCTGTTCCAGTGAAAGTGGACCTGGGCCTGTTCTGGGCCTGTTCCAGAATGGAAGGCAGGCGCCTGGATTCTGGGCCCGATCTGTTCCAGTGAAAGGAGTGGCTCTGGGCCTGTTCCAGTGAAAGGAGTGGATCTGGGCCTGTTCCAGTGAAAGTGGCTCTGGGCCTGTTCCAGTGGATCTGGGCCTGTTCCAGTGAAAGGAGTGGATCTGGGCCTGTTCCAGTGAAAGGAGTGGATCTGGGCCTGTTCCAGTGAAAGGAGTGGATCTGGGCCTGTTCCAGTGAAAGGCGTGGATCTGGGCCTGTTCCAGTGAAAGGTATGGATCTGGGCCTGTTCCAGTGAAAGGCAGTGGATCTGGGCCTGTTCCAGTGAAAGGAGTGGATCTGGGCCTGTTCCAGTGAGGCGTGGATCTGGGCCTGTTCCAGTGCGTGGATCTGGGCCTGTTCCAGTGAAAGGTGGATCTGGGCCTGTTCCAGTGAGGTGTGGATCTGGGCCTGTTCCAGTGAAAGGCAGGGATCTGGGCCTGTTCCAGTGAAAGGCAGTGGATCTGGGCCTGTTCCAGTGAAAGGAGTGGATCTGGGCCTGTTCCAGTGAAAGGTATGGATCTGGGCCTGTTCCAGTGAAAAGGGATCTGGGCCTGTTCCAGTGAAAGGCGTGGATCTGGGCCTGTTCCAGTGAAAGGCGTGGATCTGGGCCTGTTCCAGTGAAAGGAGTGGATCTGGGCCTGTTCCAGTGAAAGGTTCCAGTGGATCTGGGCCTGTTCCAGTGAAAGGAGTGGCTCTGGGCCTGTTCCAGTGAAAGGCGTGGATCTGGGCCTGTTCCAGTGAAAGGAGTGGATCTGGGCCTGTTCCAGTGAAAGGAGTGGACCTGGGCCTGTTCCAGTGAAAGGAGTGGACCTGGGCCTGTTCCAGTGAAAGGAGTGGCTCTGGGCCTGTTCCAGTGAAAGGAGTGGATCTGGGCCTGTTCCAGTGAGGGATCTGGGCCTGTTCCAGTGAAGGCAGGGATCTGGGCCTGTTCCAGTGAAAGGAGTGGATCTGGGCCTGTTCCAGTGAAAGGTATGGATCTGGGCCTGTTCCAGTGAAAGGCAGGGATCTGGGCCTGTTCCAGTGAAAGGAGTGGATCTGGGCCTGTTCCAGTGAAAGGTATGGATCTGGGCCTGTTCCAGTGAAAGGCAGGGATCTGGGCCTGTTCCAGTGAAAGCAGGATATCCTTCTCGTCGGACTCGTTAATGGAAAATGTTTTCTTCCAGTCCGCTGTGAGTATTCGCTTTTCAGATGTCCAGAAGGTTTTTTCGGTCATTTGAGACGGTAGCAGCAACATTATGTACACAATAAGTAAAAAATGAAGTTACACAAAATGCAAAAACAAAATAGCACAACTGGTTGGGAGAATGGAAAACGTCAGCCGTGATCTTCGGCGCCATCTTAACAAGATTATCATTATTATATTAGTGATGATGATGATGATAATGATGGTTTTATTAGCTACCATACACACATGCTCTATGCATTCGCTTATAGTTTTGTTAATGAGTGTGTTCTTATTAAACGGATCACGTCTGCAGACCAATGAGATAATATTGAAAGCAATTAAAGGTTCATTCATTGGTGTGTGTGTGTGTGTGTGTGTGTGTGTGTGTGTGTGTGTGTGTGTGTGTGTGTGTGCGCACAGTAGAGTGCCGGTGCAGAATGTACAGATAACAGAGGAGAGGGACGGACTGACGGACGGAGAGGGAGTGTATCTAATTGGGCAGCAGAGCTGCTTGGTGTGTGTGTGTGTCTAATTGGGCAGCAGAGTGGCTCGGTGTGTGTGTGTGTGTCTAATTGTGCAGCAGAGCGGCTCGGTGTGTGTGTGTGGTTCTAATTGTGCAGCAGAGCGGCTCGGTGTGTGTGTATGTCTGATTGGGCAGCAGAGCCGCTCAGTGTGTGTGTGTGTGTCTAATTGGGCAGCAGAGTGGCTCGGTTTGTGTCTGATTGGGCAGCAGAGCCGCTCAGTGTGTGTGTGTCTGATTGGGCAGCAGAGCGGCTCGGTGTGTGTGTGTGTGTGTGTGTCTGATTGGGCAGCAGAGCGGGTCGGTGTGTGTGTCTGTGTGTGTGTCTAATTGGGCAGCAGATCTGCTCGGTGTGTGTGTCTGTGTGTGTGTCTAATTGGGCAGCAGATCTGCTCGGTGTGTGTGTCTGTGTGTGTGTCTAATTGGGCAGCAGATCTGCTCGGTGTGTGTGTCTGTGTGTGTGTCTAATTGGGCAGCAGAGCGGCTCGGTGTGTGTGTGTGTGTGCTGTCTGAAAAGTAGGCCAGGCATTTTAAGAAGATATCTTGGCTCTGTACAACATCTACATATGTAATTGTACTGAATGTAATTATATGGAGAATAGGTAATACTGTCGTCATACTGACCTTACTGCTGTAATGGCTGGTCAGCTTTTAACCGGAACCTGAATTATTTGTGTGTGTGTGTGTGTGTGTGTGTGTGTGCAGGTGAAGCTGTATGGCCACATCAGTCCGGACCACCTGCTGCAGGTGTGCCAGAGGGTGTGTCCTCTTCTGGAGGAGGTGGTTCCTGCCAGCGTCCCCGGGATCCACAGTCTGCTGGGGGCGGGGCGACAGAGCCTGCTACGTACCAATAAGAGTCAGTACTGTAATCACATGATATGTTGGCCTGCTACTCACCAATAAGAGTCAGTACTGTAATCACATGATATGTTAGCCTGCTACACACCAATAAGAGTCAGTACTGTAATCACATGATATGTTGTCCTTGATGATCTTTATGGCCTTCCTGTGACATCGGGTGCTGTAGGTGTCCTGGAGGGCAGGTAGTTTGCCCCCGGTGATACGTTGTGCAGACCTCACTACCCTCTGGAGAGCCTTACGGTTGTGGGCGGAGCAGTTGCCGTACCAGGCGGTGATACAGCCCGCCAGGATGCTCTCGATTGTGCATCTGTAGAAGTTTGTGAGTGCTTTTGGTGACAAGCCAAATTTCTCCAGCCTTCCTTAGGTTGAAGAGGTGCTGCTGTGCCTTCTTCACGATGCTGTCTGTGTGGGTGGACCAATTCAGTTTGTCCTTGATGTGTACGCGGAGGAACTAAAAACTTTCCACCCTCTCTACTACTGTCCAGTTGATGTGGATAGGGAGGTGCTCCTGCTGTTTCCTGAAGTCCACAACCATCTCCTTAGTTTTGTTGACGTTGAGTGTGAGGTTACTTTCCTGACACCACACTCCGAGGGCCCTCACCTCCTCCCTGTAGGCCGCCTCGTCGTTGTTGGTAATCAAGCCTACCACTGTAGTGTCGTCCGCAAACTTGATGATTGAGTTGGAGGCGTGCATGGCCACTCAGTAGTGGGTGAACAGGGAGTACAGGAGAGGGCTCAGAATGCACCCTTGTGGGGCCCCAGTGTTGAGGATCAGCGTGGTGGAGATGTTGTTACCTACCCATACCATCTGGAGGCGGCCCGTCAAAGTCCAGTACCCAGTTGCACAGGGCGGGGTTGAGACCCAGAGTTTGGAGGGTACTATGGTGTTAAATGCTGAGCTGTAGACGATGAACAGCATTCTCACAGAGGTATTCCTCTTGTCCAGATAGGTTAGGCCAGTGTGGTTGCGATTGCGTTGTCTGTGGACCTGTTGGGGCGGTAAGCAAATTGGAGTGGGTCTAGGGTGTCAGGTAGGGTGGAGGTGATATGGTCCTTGACTAGTCTCTCAAAGCACTTCATGATGACGGAAGTGAGTGCACGGGGTGGTAGTCGTTTAGCTCAGTTACCTTAGTTTTCTTGGGAACAGGAACAATGGTGGCCCTCTTGAAGCATGTGGGAACAGCAGACTGGGATAAGGATAGATTGAATATGTCCGTAAACACACCAGCCAGCTGGTTTGCGCATGCTCTGAGGGCGCCGTCTGGGCCTGCGAGGGATAACACGTTGGCTGCAGGCCGTGTCAGTGGAACTGTATTGTCCTCAAAGCGAGCAAATAAGTTATTTAGTCTGTCTGGGAGCAAGACATCCTGGTATATAGTCTACTGGGTACATATATAGCCTACTGGGTACATATATAGCCTACTGGGTACATATATAGCCTACTGGGTACACATATAGTCTACTGGGTACATATATAGCCTGCTGGGTACATATATAGCCTACTGGGTACATATATAGCCTACTGGGTACATATATAGCCTACTGGGTACACATATAGTCTACTGGGTACATATATAGCCTACTGGATACATATATAGCCTACTGGGTACATATATAGCCTGCTGGGTACACATATAGCCTGCTGGGTACACATATAGCCTGCTGGGTACACATATAGCCTGCTAGGTACACATATAGCCTGCTAGGTACATATATAGCCTGCTGGGTACATATATAGCCTGTTGGTTACATATATAGCCTGTTGGTTACATATATAGCCTACTGGGTACATATATAGCCTGCTTGGTACATATATAGCCTGCTGGGTACATATATAGCCTGCTGGGTACATACAGTGGGGCACAAAAGTATTTAGTCAGCCATCAATTGTGCAAGTTCTCCCACTTAAAAAGATGAGAGAGGCCTGTAATTTTCATCATAGGTACACTTCAACTATGACAGACAAAATGAGAAAAAAAATATCCAGAAAATCACATTGCACATACTTATTTTCCATCATAATTTGCAAATAAATTAATTAAAAATCCTACAATGTGATTTTCTGGATATTTTTTCTCATTTTGTCTGTCATAGTTGAAAGTGTACCTATGATGAAAATTACAGGCCTTTCTCATCTTTTTAAGTGGGAGAACTTGCACAATTGATGGCTGACTAAATACTTTTTTACCCCACTGTATATAGCCTACTAGGTACTAGAGGTCGAGTGATTAATCTGAATGGTTGATTAATGATTAATTAGGTATTTTTGGACACCGATTTGGCCGTTTTTATTTTTTTTACACCTTTATTTAATCTTTATTTAACTATGCAAGTCAGTTAAGAACACATTCTTATTTTCTATGACGGCCAAGGAACGGTGGGTTAAATGCCTTGTTATTGGGCAGAATGACAGATTTTCACCTTGTCAGCTCGGGGGATTCTGTCTTGCAACATTACAGTTAACTAGTCCAACGCTCTAACCACCTGCCTCTCATTGCACTCCACGAGAAGACTGCCTGTTATGCGAATGCAGTAAGCCAAGGTAAGTTGCTAGCTAGCATTAAACTTATCTTATAAAAAACAATCAATCAATCAATCATAATCATTAGTTAACTACACATGGTTGATGATATTACTAGTTTATCTCGCGTGTCCTGCGTTGCATGTGATCGATGCAGTGCGTATCGTTGCTCCAATGTGTACCTAACCATAAACATCAATGCCTTTCTTAAAATCAATACACAGAATTATTTATTTTTAAACCTGCATATTTAGCTAAAAGAAATCCAGGTTTGCAGCCAATATTAACCAGGTGAAATTGTGTCACTTCTCTTGTGTTCATTGCACGCAGAGTCTGGGTATATGCAACAGTGTGGGCCGCCTAATTTGCCAGAATTTTACGTAATTATGACATAACATTGAATGTTGTACAATATATCAGGAAAATTTAGACTAATGGACGCCACCCGTTAGATAAAATACCGAACGGTTCCGTATTTCACTGAAAGAATAAATGTCTTGTTTTCGAGATGATAGTTTCCGGATTTGACCATATTAATGACCAAAGGCTCATATTTCTGTGTGTTATTATGTGCTAATTAAGTCTATGATTTGAGCAGTCTGACTGAGCGATGGTAGGCAGCACCAGGTTCGTAAGCATTCATTCAAACAGCACTTTCGTGTGTTTTGCCAGCAGCTCTTCGTTGTGCGTCAAGCATTGCGCTGTTTATGACTTCAAGCCTATCAACTCCCGAGATGAGGCTGGTGTAACCGATGTGAAATGGTTAGCTAGTTAGCAGGGTGCGCGCTAATAGCGTTTCAAACGTCACTCGCTCTGAGACTTGGAGTGGTTGTTCCCCTTGCTCTGCATGGGTAATGCTGCTTCGAGGGTGGCTGTTGTCGTTGTGTTGCTGCTTCGAGCCCAGGGAGGAGCGAGGAGAGGGACGGAAGCTATACTGTTACATTGGCAATACTAAAGTGCCTGTAAGAACATCCAATAGTCAAAGGTATATGAAATACAAATCGTATAGAGACAAATAGTCCTATAATTCCTATAATAACTACAACCTAAAACCTTTTACCTGGGAATATTTAAGATTCATGTTAAAAGGAACCACCAGCTTTCATATGTTCTCATGTACTGAGCAAGGAACTTAAACATTAGCTTTCTTACATAGCACATATTGCACTTTCACTTTCTTCTCCAACACTTTGTTTTTGCATTATTTAAACCTGAACAAGGCAGTTAACCCAGTGTTCCTAGGCCATCATTGAAAATAAGAACGTGTTCTTAACTGACTAGTTAAATAAAGGTGTAAAAGATCGGCGCACAAAAATACAGATTTCCGATTGTTATGAAAACTTGAAATCGTCCCTAATTAATCGGCCATTCCAATTAATCGTCCGACCTCTACCGTAGTCTGGCTTTTTATGGTCGTGGAGCAGTGACTTCTTCCTTGCTGAGCAACATTTCAGGCTATGTCGATATTGGACTTGTTTTACTGTGGATATACATACTTAAAAAATTGCAGACCTCCACAAGTCTGGTTCATCCTTGGGAGCAATTTCCAAATGCCTGAAGTAACCACGTTCATCTGTACAAACAATAGTACCCAAGTATAAACGCCATGGGACAACGCAACCGTACCATTGTTCTGCTTTAACCTTTGATCTATTTTTAGCTGCCCCCCCCCCAAAAAAACCCATTTGTTTTCAATGTGTGTATGTTTAATGTGTCTTTTAGTGTGTGTTTAAGGTGTTTGTGTGTGTGTTTGTATGGTTAACGTGTGTGTGTATATACATATATTTAACATGTGTTTCTTTTGGTGTTAACATGTGTTCGTGTGTGTGTGTGTGTGTGTGTGTGTGTGTGTGTGTGTGTGTGTGTGTGTGTGTGTGTGTGTGTGTGTGTGTGTGTGTGTGTGTGTGTGTGTGTGGAGCATATTTGTTCGAGTGTGTGTGTTTAACGTGTGTGTGTGTGTTTTGTTCCTGCAGGCTGTAAGCATGTGGTGTGGAAGGGTTTGGCCCTGGCAGCACTGCACTGTGGTAGGCCCCCTGAGCCGCCAGTCATCTATGGGAGCCCGCCCAGCATCGGTAGGTAGCCTATGACTGGTTAAATGTTGTGTAATGTAGTTGATGGTATATGTTACTTCAGTCTGTATGTTCTTTTGGGGAGAATAACAGAATAGAACATAGCCTACATATAATGTCATGTATATTGAACACACTTCCAGTCACTGTCAGGGCTGCAGAGTCTCTGGTCTCCATTGAGACCCAGCTAAAGGTCAGAATCTCTGGTCTCCATTAAGACCCAGCTAAAGGTCAGAGTCTCTGGTCTCCATTGAGACCCAGCTAAAGGTCAGAGTCTCTGGTCTCCATTGAGACCCAGCTTAAGGTCAGAGTCTCTGGTCTCCATTGAGGCCCAGCTTAAGGTCAGAGTCTCTGGTCTCCATTGAGACCCAGCTTAAGGTCAAGGCTACAGAGTCTCTGGTCTCCATTGAGACCCAGCTAAAGGTCAAGGCTACAGAGTCTCTGGTCTCCATTGAGACCCAGCTAAAGGTCAAGGCTACAGAGTCTCTGGTCTCCATTAAGACCCAGCTAAAGGTCAGAGTCTCTGGTCTCCATTGAGACCCACCTAAAGGTCAGAGTCTCTGGTCTCCATTAAGACCCAGCTAAAGGTCAAGGCTACAGAGTCTCTGGTCTCCATTGAGACCCAGCTAAAGGTCAGAGTCTCTGGTCTCCATTAAGACCCAGCTAAAGGTCAGAGTCTCTGGTCTCCATTGAGGCCCAGCTTAAGGTCAGAGTCTCTGGTCTCCATTGAGACCCAGCTTAAGGTCAAGGCTACAGAGTCTCTGGTCTCCATTGAGACCCAGCTAAAGGTCAAGGCTACAGAGTCTCTGGTCTCCATTGAGACCCAGCTAAAGGTCAAGGCTACAGAGTCTCTGGTCTCCATTAAGACCCAGCTAAAGGTCAGAGTCTCTGGTCTCCATTGAGACCCACCTAAAGGTCAGAGTCTCTGGTCTCCATTAAGACCCAGCTAAAGGTCAAGGCTACAGAGTCTCTGGTCTCCATTGAGACCCAGCTAAAGGTCAGAGTCTCTGGTCTCCATTAAGACCCAGCTAAAGGTCAGAGTCTCTGGTCTCCATTGAGACCCAGCTAAAGGTCAGAGTCTCTGGTCTCCATTGAGACCCAGCTTAAGGTCAAGGCTACAGAGTCTCTGGTCTCCATTGAGACCCAGCTAAAGGTCAAGGCTACAGAGTCTCTGGTCTCCATTAAGACCCAGCTAAAGGTCAGAGTCTCTGGTCTCCATTGAGACCCAGCTAAAGGTCAGAGTCTCTGGTCTCCATTGAGACCCAGCTAAAGGTCAAGGCTACAGAGTCTCTGGTCTCCATTAAGACCCAGCTAAAGGTCAAGGCTACAGAGTCTCTGGTCTCCATTAAGACCCAGCTAAAGGTCAGAGTCTCTGGTCTCCATTGAGACCCAGCTAAAGTTCAGAGTCTCTGGTCTCCATTGAGACCCAGCTAAAGGTCAGAGTCTCTGGTCTCCATTGAGACCCAGCTAAAGGTCAGAGTCTCTGGTCTCCATTGAGACCCAGCTTAAGGTCAGAGTCTCTGGTCTCCATTGAGACCCAGCTTAAGGTCAGAGTCTCTGGTCTCCATTGAGACCCAGCTTAAGGTCAAGGCTACAGAGTCTCTGGTCTCCATTGAGACCCAGCTAAAGGTCAAGGCTACAGAGTCTCTGGTCTCCATTGAGACCCAGCTAAAGGTCAAGGCTACAGAGTCTCTGGTCTCCATTGAGACCCAGCTAAAGGTCAGAGTCTCTGGTCTCCATTAAGAGCCAGCTAAAGGTCAGAGTCTCTGGTCTCCATTGAGACCCACCTAAAGGTCAGAGTCTCTGGTCTCCATTAAGACCCAGCTAAAGGTCGAGGCTACAGAGTCTCTGGTCTCCATTGAGACCCAGCTAAAGGTCAGAGTCTCTGGTCTCCATTGAGACCCAGCTTAAGGTCAAGGCTACAGAGTCTCTGGTCTCCATTGAGACCCAGCTAAAGGTCAAGGCTACAGAGTCTCTGGTCTCCATAGAGACCCAGCTAAAGGTCAAGGCTACAGAGTCTCTGGTCTCCATTGAGACCCAGCTAAAGGTCAGAGTCTCTGGTCTCCATTAAGACCCAGCTAAAGGTCAGAGTCTCTGGTCTCCATTGAGACCCACCTAAAGGTCAGAGTCTCTGGTCTCCATTAAGACCCAGCTAAAGGTCGAGGCTACAGAGTCTCTGGTCTCCATTGAGACCCAGCTAAAGGTCAGAGTCTCTGGTCTCCATTGAGACCCAGCTTAAGGTCAAGGCTACAGAGTCTCTGGTCTCCATTGAGACCCAGCTAAAGGTCAAGGCTACAGAGTCTCTGGTCTCCATTAAGACCCAGCTAAAGGTCAGAGTCTCTGGTCTCCATTGAGACCCAGCTAAAGGTCAAGGCTACAGAGTCTCTGGTCTCCATTGAGACCCATCTAAAGGTCAAGGCTACAGAGTCTCTGGTCTCCATTAAGACCCAGCTAAAGGTCAGAGTCTCTGGTCTCCATTGAGACCCAGCTAAAGGTCAAGGCTACAGAGTCTCTGTTCTCCATTGAGACCCAGCTAAAGGTCAAGACTACAGAGTCTCTGGTCTCCATTAAGACCCAGCTAAAGGTCAGAGTCTCTGGTCTCCATTGAGACCCAGCTAAAGGTCAAGGCTACAGAGTCTCTGGTCTCCATTGAGACCCAGCTAAAGGTCAGAGTCTCTGGTCTCCATTGAGACCCAGCTAAAGGTCAGAGTCTCTGGTCTCCATTAAGACCCAGCTAAAGGTCAGAGTCTCTGGTCTCCATTAAGACCCAGCTAAAGGTCAGAGTCTCTGGTCTCCATTAAGACCCAGCTAAAGGTCAGAGTCTCTGGTCTCCATTGAGACCCAGCTAAAGGTCAAGGCTGCAGAGTTTCTGTTAATTCAGTTCTACTGTTTTTCTTCTTCTTCCATAACAAAATCATAATGTAAGTCAACCAGTTAATGACATTAGTATGGTATTATGCTGGAACGAACAACTTTGTGTGTCTGTGTGTGTGTGTGGTGCTGGTGTGTGTGTGTACAAAATCTTTGCGGTGTGTGCGTGTAGTGGAGACAGGTCACGGCCGTCGTCTGATTGGTTCGTACCGACTGGGTCAGCTCCTCCCCACTGCGGTCTACTCACACATGAAGATGCACAAGAGGATTCTGGGACATCTGTCCTCTGTCTACTGCGTCACCTTCGACCGCACTGGACGGCGCATCTTCACCGTAAGAACAGAGTGTGTTTAGGCTGCTGACCCGTCAGAACAGAGTGTGTTTAGGCTGCTGACCCGTCAGAACAGAGTGTGTTTAGGCTGCTGACCCGTCAGAACAGAGTGTGTTTAGGCTGCTGACCCGTCAGAACAGAGTGTGTTTAGGCTGCTGACCCGTCAGAACAGAGTGTGTTTAGGCTGCTGACCCGTCAGAACAGAGTGTGTTTAGGCTGCTGACCCGTCAGAACAGAGTGTGTTTAGGCTGCTGACCCGTCAGAACAGAGTGTGTTTAGGCTGCTGACCCGTCAGAACAGAGTGTGTTTAGGCTGCTGACCCGTCAGAACAGAGTGTGTTTAGGCTGCTGACCCGTCAGAACAGAGTGTGTTTAGGCTGCTGACCCGTCAGAACAGAGTGTGTTTAGGCTGCTGACCCGTCAGAACAGAGTGTGTTTAGGCTGCTGACCCGTCAGAGTGTGAACAGAGTGTGTTTAGGCTGCTGACCCGTCAGAACAGAGTGTGTTTAGGCTGCTGACCCGTCAGAACAGAGTGTGTTTAGGCTGCTGACCCTGTGTGACTCCTAGGGTGTGGTGTTTTAGGAGGAAGGTTTATGATGTATGTGGTGAGGTCACATGATGACATCTAAAATCTTGACCCCAGGTTGACCCTGTGCTGGGTGGGATCGCTATGGCAACTGTATTGTTGGTCTAAAGCTCAGTGCTTGTATGAATATGTTGTAACTGTTTTACTATAACTATGTGATGACTGTTTGGTGGTGACTGTGTTGTGACTGTGTGGTGGTGACTGTGGTTGTGACTGTTTGGTGGTGACTGGTTGTGACTGTTTGGTGGTGACTGTGGTTGTGACTGTGTGGTGGTGACTGTTTGGTGGTGACTGTGTTGTGACTGTATGGTGGTGACTGTGGTTGTGACTGTGTGGTGGTGACTGTGGTTGTGACTGTTTGGTGGTGACTGTGTGGTGGTGACTGGTTGTGACTGTTTGGTGGTGACTGTGGTTGTGACTGTGTGGTGGTGACTGTTTGGTGGTGACTGTTTGGTGGTGACTGTGTGGTTGTGACTGTTTGGTGGTGACTGTGTGGTGGTGACTGTGGTTGTGACTGTTTGGTGGTGGCTGTGTGGTGGTGACTGTGGTTGTGACTGTTTGGTTGTGACTGTTTGGTGGTGACTGCTTGGTGGTGACTGTGGTTGTGACTGTTTGGTGGTGACTGTTTGGTGTTGACTGTGTGGTGGTGACTGTGGTTGTGACTGTTTGGTTGTGACTGTTTGGTTGTGACTGTTTGGTGATGACTGTGTGGTGGCGACTGTGGTTGTGACTGTTTGGTGGTGACTGTTTGTTTGGTGGTGGCTGTGTGGTGGTGACTGTTTGGCGGTGACTGTTTGGTCGTGACCGTCTGGTGGTGACTGTGGTGGTGGTGACTGAGTGGTGACTTTTCTGGTGGTGACTTTGTTTGGTGGTGACTGACTGATAGTTATAGACTGGCTGACTGACTGATTGTCCAGTTATAGACTGACTGACTGACTGGTTGTCCAGTTATATACTGACTGACTGGTTGTCCAGTTATAGACTGGCTGGCTGACTGACTGATTGTTCAGTTATAGACTGGCTGACTGAATTGTTGTCCAGTTATATGCTGACTGACTGACTGGTTGACCAGTTATAGACTGGCTGACTGACTGATTGTTCAGCTATAGACTGGCTGACTGACTGACTGGTTGTCCAGTTATAGACTGGCTGACTGACTGACTGGTTGTCCAGTTATAGACTGGCTGACTGACTGATTGTTCAGTTGTAGACTGGCTGACTGACTGACTGACTGATTGTCCAGTTATAGACTGATTGACTGACTGATTTTTCAGTTATAGACCGACTGACTGACTGACTGATTATTCAGTTGTAGACTGGCTGACTGACTGACTGACTGACTGATTGTCCAGTTATAGACTGACTGACTGACTGATTATTCAGTTGTAGACTGGCTGACTGACTGATTGTCCAGTTATAGACTGACTGACTGGTTGTCCAGTTATATACTGACTGACTGACTGACTGGTTGTCCAGTTATAGACTGGCTGACTGACTGACTGGTTGTCCAGTTGTAGACTGGCTGACTGACTGATTGTTCAGTTGTAGACTGGCTGACTGACTGATTGTTCAGTTATAGACTGGCTGACTGACTGGTTGTCCAGTTATAGACTGGCTGACTGACTGACTGGTTGTCCAGTTATAGACTGGCTGACTGACTGACTGGTTGTCCAGTTATAGACTGGCTGACTGACTGATTGTTCAGTTGTAGAATGGCTGACTGACTGACTGATTGTCCAGTTATAGACTGACTGACTGACTGACTGATTGTTCAGTTATAGACTGACTGACTGACTGACTGATTATTCAGTTGTAGACTGGCTGACTGACTGACTGACTGATTGTCCAGTTATAGACTGACTGACTGACTGTCCAGTTATAGACTGGCTGACTGACTGATTATTCAGTTGTAGACCGGCTGACTGACTGATTGTCCAGTTATAGACTGACTGACTGACTGGTTGTCCAGTTATAGACTGGCTGACTGACTGGTTGTCCAGCTATAGACTGGCTGACTGACTGGTTGTCCAGTTATAGACTGGCTGACTGACTGGTTGTCCAGCTATAGACTGGCTGACTGACTGATTGTTCAGTTGTAGACTGGCTGACTGACTGACTGATTGTCCAGTTATAGACTGACTGACTGACTGATTGTTCAGTTATAGACTGACTGACTGACTGTCCAGTTATAGACTGACTGACTGACTGACTGATTGTCCAGTTATAGACTGACTGATTGTCCAGTTATAGACTGACTGATTGTCCAGTTATAGACTGACTGATTGTCCAGTTATAGACTGACTGATTGTCCAGTTATAGACTGACTGACTGACTGTCCAGTTATAGACTGGCTGACTGACTGATTATTCAGTTGTAGACCGTCTGACTGACTGGTTGTCCAGTTATAGACTGACTGACTGACTGATTGTCCAGTTATAGACTGACTGAATGTCCAGTTATAGACTGACTGATTGCCCAGTTATAGACTGGCCGACTGACTGGTTGTCCAGTTATAGATTGGCCGACTGACTGGTTGTCCAGTTATAGACTGACTGATTGTCCAATTGTAGACTGACCTACTGACTGGTTGTCCAGTTATAGACTGGCTGACTGACTGACTGACTGACTGACTGGTTGTCCAGTGATAGACTGACTGACTGGTTGTCCAGTTATAGACTGACTGACTGATTGTCCAGTTATAGACTAGGTTTGATTTAGATGTGATTGATCAATGACTGACTGTATAATATTGTTTGTAATATTGATTGATTTTAATTGTTGTCTCAGGCTTCATATTATTGATAATAATGTCTATTAATACATGTTTGATAGAACAATGACCATGCTGATTGGTGTGTTGTGTGAGTGATCAGGGATCATAGTGATTCTTTGTTGTGTGTGTGTGTGTGTGTCTAGGGTTCAGATGACTGCCTGGTGAAGATTTGGGGGACGGATGAGGGCCGTCTACTGGCAACGCTGAGAGGACACGCTGCTGAGATCTCCGACATGGCCGTGAGTTAACACGCACACACACACATTTTGGATTTGACATTAAAACAATATAAGAAAAAATCATAAAATTCCCTGCCAATTCACAATGCAGAATAACCACTAGGGATGGACCACACCACTAGGGACGGACCACTAGGGACGGACCACTAGGGATGGACCACACCACTAGGGACGGACCACTAGGGATGGACCACACCACTAGGAATGGACCACTAGGGACGGACCACTAGGGATGGACCACACCACTAGGGACGGACCACTAGGGACGGACCACTAGGGATGGACCACACCACTAGGGACGGACCACTAGGGACGGACCACTAGGGATGGACCACACCACTAGGGACGGACCACTAGGGATGGACCACTAGGGATGGACCACTCCCCTAGGAACGGACCGCTAGGGATGTACTGCTAGGGATTGACACTCCCCTAGGAATGGACCGCTAGGGATGTACTGCTAGGGATGGACCACTCCCCTAGGAACGGAACGCTAGGGATGTACTGCTAGGGATGGACCACTCCCCTAGGAACGGACCGCTAGGGATGTACTGCTAGGGATGGACCACTCCCCTAGGGATGGACCGCTAGGGATGGACCGTTAGGGATGGACCGCTAGGGATTGACCGTTAGGGATGGACCGCTAGGGATGGACCGCTAGGGATGGACCGTTAGGGATGGACCGCTAGGGATGGACCGCTCCTCTAGGAATGGACCGCTAGGGATTGACCGCTCCTCTAGGAACGGACCGTTAGGGATGGACCGTTAGGGATGGACCGCTAGGGATGGACCGCTAGGGATGGACCGCTAGGGATTGACCGTTAGGGATGGACCGCTAGGGATGGACCGCTCCTCTAGGAACGGACCGCTAGGGATGGACCGCTCCCCAAGGAACGGACCGCTAGGGATGGACCGCTAGGGATGGACCGCTCCTCTAGGAACGGACCGCTAGGGATGGACCGCTAGGGATGGACCACACCACTAGGAACAGACCACTCCTCTAGGAACGGACCGCTGGGGATGGACCGCTCCCCTAGGAACGGACTGCTAGGGATGGACCGCTCCCCAAGGAACGGACCGCTAGGGATGGACCGCTAGGGATGGACCACACCACTAGGAACAGACCGCTCCCCTAGGAGCGGACTGCTAGGGATGGACCGCTCCCCTAGGAACGGACTGCTAGGGATGGACCGCTCCCCTAGGAACGGACTGCTAGGGATGGACCGCTCCCCTAGGAACGGACTGCTAGGGATGGACCGCTCCCCTAGGAACGGACTGCTAGGGATGGACCTATCAGTATAGTCAGGTCAGCCACCAGACAGACAGTCAGAACCATGCACTAGCTCCTGTTGCACAAACTACAAAAAGTTCAGGGACACTGTCCATGGAGAATAAGAACACCTCCTCCCAGCTGCCCACTGCACTGAGGCTAGGAAACACTGTCACCACCGATAAATCTGCGATAATTGAGAATTTCAATAAGCAATTTTCTACGACTGTCCATGCTTTCCACCTGGCTACCCCTACCCCGGTCAACAGCCCTGCTCCCCCCACAGCAACTTCCCCAAGCCTCCCCATTTCTCCTTCACCCAAATCCAGATAGTTGATGTTCTGAAAGAGCTACAAAATCGGGACCCCTACAAATCAGCCGGGCTAGACAATCTGGACCCTCTCTTTTTAAAATAATTTGCCGAAATTGTTGCAACCCTATTACTAGCCTCTTCAACCTCTCTTTTGTATTGTCTGAGATCCCCAAAGATTGGAAAGCTGCCGCGAGCATCCCCCTCTTCAAAGAGGGAGACACTCTAGACCCAAACTGCTACAGACCTATATCTATCCTACCCTGCCTTTCTAAGGTCTTCGAAAGCCAAGTGAACAAAAAGATCACCGACCATGTCGATTCCCACCATATCTTCTCTGCTATGCAATCTGGTTTCAGAGCTGGTCATGGGTGCCACGCTCAAGGTACTACACGATATCATAACCGCCATCGATAAAAGGCAATACTGTGCAGCTGTATTCATCGACCTGGCCAAGGCTTTCAACTCTGTCAATCACCACATTCTTATCAGCAGACTCAACAGCCTTGGTTTCTCAAATGACTGCCTCGTCTAGTTCACCAACTACTTCTCAGATAGAGTTCAGTGTGTCAAATCGGAGGGCCTGTTGTCCGGACCTCTGGCAGTCTCTATGGGGGCGCCACAGGGTTCAATCCTCGGACCGACTCTTTTCTCTATATATATCAATGATGTTGCTCTTGCTGCTGGTGATTCTCTGATCCACCTCTACGCAGACGAATCAAATCAAATTGAAATCAAATCAAATCATATAGCCCTTCGTACATCAGCTGATATCTCAAAGTGCTGTACAGAAACATTTACATTTACATTTACATTTAAGTCATTTAGCAGACGCTCTTATCCAGAGCGACTTACAACCCAGCCTAAAACCCCAAACAGCAAGCAATGCAGGTGTAGAAGCACAGTGGCTTGGAAAAACTACCTAGAAAGGCCAGAACCTAGGAAGAAACCTAGAGAGGAACCAGGCTATGTGGGGTGGCCAGTCCTCTTCTGGCTGTGCCGGGTGGAGATTATAACAGAACATGGCCAAGATGTTCAAATGTTCATAAATGACCAGCATGGTCCAATAATAATAAGGCACAACAGTTGAAACTGGAGCAGCAGCACGGCCATTTGGACTGGGGACAGCAAGGAGTCATCATGTCAGGTAGTCCTGAGGCATGGTCCTAGGGCTCAGGTCCTCTGAGAGAGAGAGAGAAAGAGAGAATTAGAGAGAGCACACTTAAATTCACACAGGACACCGAATAGGACAGGATGTACTCCAGATATAACAAACTGACCCTAGCCCCCCCGACACATAAACTACTGCAGCATAAATACTGGAGGCTGAGACAGGAGGGGTCAGGAGACACTGTAGCTCCATCCGAGGACACCCCCGGACAGGGCCAAACAGGAAGGATATAACCCCACCCACTTTGCCAAAGCACAGACCCCACACCACTAGAGGGATAGCGCCAACCCAGACAGGAAGATAACATCAGTGACTCATCAGACGACACCATTCTGAATACTTCTGGCCCTTCTTTGGACACAGTGTTATCTAACCTCCAGATGAGCTTCAATGCCATACAACTCTCCTTCCGTGGCCACCAACTGCTCTTAAATGCAAGTAAAACTAAGTGCTCTTCAACCGATGGCTTCCCACACCTGCCCGCACTTCCAGCATCACTACTCTGGACGGTTCTGACTTAGAATATGTGGACAACTATAAATACCTAGGTGTCTGGTTAGACTGTAAACTCCCCTTCCAGACTCATATCAAACATCTCCAATCCACATCTCCAATCCACAATTAAATCTAGAATTGGCTTCCTATTTCGCAACAAAGCGTCCTTCACTCATGCTGCCAAACATACCCTCGTAAAACTGACCATCCTACCAATCCTCGACTTCGGTGATGTCATCTATAAAATAGTCTCCAACTCTACTCAACAAATTGGATGCAGTCTATCACAGTGCCATCCGTTTTGTCACCAAAGCCCCATATACTACCCACCACTGCGACCTGTATGCTCTCGTTGGCTGGCCCTCGCTTCATATTCATCGCCAGACCCACTGGCTCCAGGTCATCTATAAGTCTTTGCAATGTAAAGCCCCGCCTTATCTCAGCTCACTGGACCACCATAGCAACACCCACCTGTAGCACGCGCTCCAGCAGGTATATCTCACTGGTCACCCCAAAAACTATTTCTTACTTTGGCAGCCTTTCCTTCCAGTTCTCTGCTGCCAGTAATTGGAACGAACTGCAAAAATCTCTGAAGCTGGAGACTCATATCTCCCTCACTAACTTTAAGCATAATCTGTCAAAGAAGCTCACAGATCACTGCACCTGTACATAGCCCATCTGAAAATAGCCCATTCAACCACCTCATCCCCATACTGTTATTTATTTTGCTCCTTTGCACCCCAGTATCTCTACTTGCACATTCTTCATCTGCACATCTATCATTCCAGTGTTTAATTGCTATATCGTAATTACTTCGCCACTATGGCCTATTTATTGCCTTACCTCCCTTATCTCACATAATTTGCACATGCTGTATATAGACTTTTCTATTGTTTTATTGACTGTATGTTTGTTTATTCCATGTGTAACACTGTGTTGTTGTTTTTGTTGCACTGCTTTGCTTGATCTTGGCCAGGTGGCAGTTGTAAATGAGAACTTGTTATCAACTAGCCTACCTGGTTAAATAAATGTGAAATATATATTTTTTAAATGTCTATCTATCAGTATAGGCAGGTCAGTCACCAGACAGACAGAACCGTGCACTAGGTCTATCTATCAGTATAGGCAGGTCAGTGACCAGACAGACAGAACCGTGCACTAGGTCTATCTATCAGTATAGGCAGGTCAGCCACCAGACAGACAGAACCGTGCACTAGGTCTATCTATCAGCAATCAAAAGCTGTATCTCACAAGTAAATGCTGCATTTCGCAATTTTTTTGGCTTGCAATGTCACACACAGCTCTCTGTTGCCCCATATGAGATAAGACCTATAAACAGGTCAACATTCACAAGGCCACAGGGCGGGACGGAGTACCAGGACCTGTACTCAGAGCATTCACTGACCAACTGGCAAGTGTCTTCACTGACATTTTCAACCTCTCCCTGTCTAAGTCTGTAATACCAACATGTTTCAAGCAGACCACCATAGTCCCTGTGTACAAGAACACCAAGGTAACCTGCTTAAATGACTCCCGACCTGTAGCACTCACGTCTGTAGCTATGAAGTGCTTTGAAAGGCTGGTCATGGCTCAAATCAACACCATTTATCCCAGAAACCCTAGACCAACTCCAATTTGAATACCGCCCAAGCAGATCCTCAGATGATGCTATCTCTATTGTACTCAACACTGCCCTTTCCCACCTGGACAAAAGGAACACCTATGTGAGAATGCTGTTCATTGACAACAGATCAGTGTTCAACACCATAGTACCCTCAAAGCTCATCACTAAGCTAAGGACCCTGGGACTAAACACCTCCCTCTGCATCTGGATCCCGGACTTTCCAAATTTTCCTTGGTTTACAATCCTTGTACCCACAAGTATAGTTCGTTAAACAACAAAAAACACACACACACACACACTTCCATCTCTTGCTAACATAAGTGTGTGTGTGTGTGTGCTCACCAGGTGAGCTATGAGAACACCATGCTAGCTGCAGGTAGCTGTGATAAGACCATCAGAGTATGGTGTCTTCAGACCTGTGTTCCTCTAGCAGTACTGGAAGGACACTCTGCATCCATCACCTCTCTACAGGTAAGGGGAGGAGGGGGAGGAATGGAACCTCAGGTAGCTAGGAGGGGGAGAGGGGAGGAGGGGGAGGAATGGAACCTCAGGTAGCTAGGTCCCTGGGGGAGAGGGGGAGGAGGGGGAGGAATGGAACCTCAGGTAGCTAGGAGGGGGAGAGGGGGAGGAGGGGGAGGAATGGAACCTCAGGTAGCTAGGAGGGAGAGACCCTGGGGAGGAGGGGGAGGAATGGAACCTCAGGTAGCTAGGAGGGGGAGAGGGGGAGGAGGGGGAGGAATGGAACCTCAGGTAGCTAGGAGGGAGAGAGAGGGGAGGAGGGGGAGGAATGGAACCTCAGGTAGCTAGGAGGGGGAGAGGGGAGGAGGGGGAGGAATGGAACCTCAGGTAGCTAGGAGGGGGAGAGGGGAGGAGGGGGAGGAATGGAACCTCAGGTAGCTAGGAGGGGGAGAGGGGGAGGAGGGGGAGGAATGGAACCTCCGGTAGCTAGGAGGGGGAGAGGGGGAGGAGGGGGAGGAATGGAACCTCCGGTAGCTAGGAGGGGGAGAGGGGGAGGAGGGGGAGGAATGGAACCTCAGGTAGCTAGGAGGGGGAGAGAGGGGAGGAGGGGGAGGAATGGAACCTCAGGTAGCTAGGAGGGGGAGAGGGGAGGGGGGAGGAATGGAACCTCAGGTAGCTAGGAGGGGGAGAGGGGGAGGAGGGGGAGGAATGGAACCTCAGGTAGCTAGGAGGGGGAGGGGGGAGGAGGGGGAGGAATGGAACCTCAGGTAGCTAGGAGGGGGAGAGGGGAGGAGGGGGAGGAATGGAACCTCAGGTAGCTAGGAGGGGGAGAGGGGGAGGAGGGGGAGGAATGGAACCTCAGGTAGCTAGGAGGGGGAGAGGGGAGGAGGGGGAGGAATGGAACCTCAGATAGCTAGGAGGGGGAGAGGGGGAGGAGGGGGAGGAATGGAACCTCAGGTAGCTAGGAGGGGGAGAGGGGAGGAGGGGGAGGAATGGAACCTCAGGTAGCTAGGAGGGGGAGAGGGGAGAGAGGGGAGGAGGGGGGAGGAATGGAACCTCAGGTAGCTAGGAGGGGGAGAGGGAGAGAGGGGAGGAGGGGGAGGAATGGAACCTCAGGTAGCTAGGAGGGGGAGAGGGGGAGGAGGGGGAGGAATGGAACCTCAGGTAGCTAGGAGGGGGAGAGGGGAGAGGAGGGGGAGGAATGGAACCTCAGGTAGCTAGGAGAATGGGGAGAGGGGGAGGAGGGGGAGGAATGGAACCTCAGGTAGCTAGGAGGGGGAGAGGGGGAGGAGGGGGAGGAATGGAACCTCAGGTAGCTAGGAGGGGGAGAGGGGGAGGAGGGGGAGGAATGGAACCTCAGGTAGCTAGGAGGGGGAGAGGGGGAGGAGGGGGAGGAATGGAACCTCAGGTAGCTAGGAGGGGGAGAGGGGAGGAGGGGGAGGAATGGAACCTCAGGTAGCTAGGAGGGGGAGAGGGGGAGGAGGGGGAGGAATAGAACCTCAGGTAGCTAGGAGGGGGAGAGGGGAGAGAGGGGGAGGGGAGGGGGGGGAGGAATGGAACCTCAGGTAGCTAGGAGGGGGAGAGGGGGAGGAGGGGGAGGAATGGAACCTCAGGTAGCTAGGAGGGGGAGAGGGGGAGGAGGGGGAGGAATGGAACCTCAGGTAGCTAGGAGGGGGAGAGGGGGAGGAGGGGGAGGAATGGAACCTCAGGTAGCTAGGAGGGGAGAGAGGGGAGGGGGGGAGGAATGGAACCTCAGGTAGCTAGGAGGGGGAGAGGGGGAGGAGGGGGAGGAATAGAACCTCAGGTAGCTAGGAGGGGGAGAGGGGAGAGAGGGGAGGGGGGAGGAATGGAACCTCAGGTAGCTAGGAGGGGGAGAGGGGGAGGAGGGGGAGGAATAGAACCTCAGGTAGCTAGGAGGGGGAGAGGGGGAGGAGGGGGAGGAATGGAACCTCAGGTAGCTAGGAGGGGGAGAGGGGAGAGGGGGAGGAGGGGGAGGAATGGAACCTCAGGTAGCTAGGAGGGGGAGAGGGGAGAGAGGGGAGGAGGGGGAGGAATGGAACCTCAGGTAGCTAGGAGGGGGAGAGGGGAGAGGGGGAGGGGGAGGGGGGAGGAATGGAACCTCAGGTAGCTAGGAG